>NW_028135757.1:0-282369 GCF_964662115.1 Mustela nivalis | reverse complement strand
CATAATGATAATTGTAAGCAAGATATTGTAATACCACAGAAAGACTAGATTAAAGGAACAGAATATATATTATCAATTATATTTTATATTTAATATAAAAGCAAAAGCAATACAAGAGAGCAAAATACAATCTTTTAAACAAATGGTTCTGGAGTAATGGTGAAGCTAAATGTAAAAATATAAAATAAAAATAAAATAAAATAATAAAATAAAATAAATCCTGGCAGATATAATACGCTCTTCACAAAAATTAACTCAGATTGGATTATAAACCTAAACATGAAACATGTGGAAGGTAATATAGAAGAAAATTTAAATGACCTTGGTTTTGGAAATAACTTTAGCTACAAAAGCACAAGCACTGAATTTAAAAATGTCTACTCTGTGAAACAATGCCAAGAGAATGAAAAGGCAAAGCAAAAGAAAAAATTTGCAAAATACACATCTGGCAAAGGACTGTTAATCAAAAAGACACAAAGACCCCTTAAAACTCAACAATCGTGGAAAAACCTGATTAAAAATGAGCCAAAGACCTTAGCAGATACCTCACCAAAGAAAATATTACAGATGGCAAATAAGCATATAAAAAGATGCTTCACATCATATGTCATCAGGAAAATGCAAATTAAAACAAAAAAGAGACACCAGTACATACCCAGAATCCAGAACACTGACAACAGAACACGAAATGTTGGTGAGGATGTGGAGCAACAGGAATGTTCTTCCATGTCTATTGAGAATAAAGAATGGAAAACAACTTGGCAGTTTCTTACAAAACTAAACATATTCTTGCCAGATGATTCAGCAGTAGCAGTTCTTGGTATTTATCCAAAGAAGATGAAACCTATACCCACAAAGATGTCTATAGTAGTTTTATTCATTACTGACAAAAGCTTGGAAGCAACCAAGATATCCTTCCATAGGTGAAAGGACAAATAAAATATGGTTTTTTAAAATTTTATTTATTTACTAACAGAGATCACAGGAAGGCAGAGGGGCAGGCAGAGAGAGAGGAATGGAAGCAGGCTCCCTGCTTAGCAGAGAGCCCACTGTGGGACTCAATCCCAGGAACCTGGAATCATAACAAAGAAATGATGATAAATTCCTTAAAAGACTCAAAGTTGTTCTTGACTGGTATGTTTCAAGCTCTATTCCTGGTTTGAGGACAGTTTTTAACAGGCTTGTCACTGTAGAAATCAGCTGGATGTTTAGAGGCTATCAGAACTGTGCAAAAACCTTGAAGGGGTAAAGATTGAAAATCCTTTAGAGAGATTAGCTCCCTAAGGCATTATTCATCCACACATTTTCCTCCAAACAATTAAGGCTGATGGATGAGGGGCACCTGAGGGGCTCTCTCATCACGTGGGTGGTGGGTTAAGCCTCTGCCTTCATCTCAAGTCATGGTCTCTGGGTCCTGGGATCCAGCCCCACATCCGGCTCTGCTCAAAAGCCTGCTTCCCTCCCTACTTGCCTGCCTCTCTGCTTACTTGTAATCTCTCTCTCTCTCTCTCTCTCTGTGTCCAATAAATAAATAAAATCTTAAAAAAAAGGCTGATGGATGCTAAATTATGAAAACTGCTCCCTCCAAATGATGCTTCTTCATAAGGTTTTAAGAATTTAAAATTGTAAGAATTTAAAATTGAAACTTGATTGTAGGATTTATCTTATACAATAACAACAAGTGATGGCAGTTATTATTAGTTCTGAAGTATTTGTGATTCTGAATTCTTGGCCTCATTAGTAAATTTATTTTTAATAAATTATTTAATATATAATTATATATATAATATATATTATATATAACATATATATTATACATATATATATAACATATATATATAATATATATAATAAATTCATTCATTCATTCCTTTTTTATTTATTTATTTATTATTTATTATTATTATTTATTCATTTATTAACTCAAACACAAGAAAATGAATGACCTGATTGAAAAATTGGCAAGGACTAGAACAGACACCTCACTTAAGAAGATATTGAGCTGGCAATAATGATATGAACAGATGCTGTGATGATCCACAGCATGTCTAATTAAGGAATTGTAAATTAAAAGAACATGAGGGGCACCTGGACGGCTCAGTGGGTTAAGCCGCTGCCTTTGGATCAGGTCATGATCTCAGGGTCCTGGGATCGAGTTCCACGTTGGGCTCTCTGCTCAGGAGGAGCCTGCTTCCCTTTCTCTCTCTCTCTGACTGCCTCTCCGTCTTCTTGTGATCTCTCTCTGGTAAATAAATAAATAAAATCTTTTTTAAAAATAAATAAATAAATAAGACAATGATCTATCACTACACATCTATTAGAATGGCTAAAATCCAAAATACTGACAACATAAAATGCTTTTGACGATGAGGAACCAGAGAAACTCTCATTCATTCTGGTGAGAACACCAAAATGGTGCTACCACTTTGGAAGACAGCTGGGCAGTTTCTTACAAAACTAAACATATTCTTACCATATGATCCAGCAATCATGCTCCTTGGAACACACCCAAAAGAGCGACAACTTTGTGTACACAGAATTCTGCATATAAACCTGTGTTTGTAACAGCTTTACCCATAAGTGCCCAGAGTTGGAAGTAACCAAGATGTCCTTCAGGAGGAGAATGGATAGATAAACTGTGGTCCATTGAAACAATGGGATATGATTCAGCGATAAAGAGAAATGGCTATCAAGCAATGAAAAGACAAGGAACAAACTTAAAATCCGTCATAATAAGAGAAAGAAGTCAATTTGAAAAAGCTTCATGTTGCAAGGATCCAACTATATGACCTTCTAGAAAAGGCAGAACTATGCAAATGGCATAAAGGTCAGCGGTTTGTAGCAGTTAGGAGAGGAGGAGGATGAACAGGCAGAGCACAGAGGATTTTTAGGCCAGTGAAAATGTTCTGTATGATATGCATGATATTTTAGATATATATCACTACACATTTGTCAAAATGCATAAGATACTATACCAAGAGTGAACTCTATGAGAAAAGGTTTTTTTAAGATTTTATTTATTTATTTGACAGGCATCAAAGCAGGCAGAGAGGCAGGCGGGGAAAGCAGGGGTTGGGGGAAAGCAGGCTCCCTGCCAAGCAGAGAGTCTGGTCTGGGGCTCGATCCCAGGACTGTGAGATTATGACTGGAGCCGAAGGCAGAAGCCTTAACCCACTGAGCCACCCTGGTGCCCCACCAAGAGTGAACTCTAATGTAAACTGTGGACTTTGGGGTGATAATGATGTGTCAGTGTAGGGTCAGTGAGCGTGAAAAATTATTACCGTGGTACAGGATGTTGATAATCGGAAGGCTGTGTGTATGTGGGGAAAGGGAATTTTACTTTGATCCCCAAACTACTCTAAAAAATGCAGTCTGTTAAAAAAAAACTTTATAGGGGCGCCTGGGTGGCTCAGTGGGTTAAGCCGCTGCCTTCGGCTCAGGTCATGATCTCAGAGTCCTGGGATCGAGTCCCGCATCGGGCTCTCTGCTCGGCAGAGAGCCTGCTTCCCTCTCTCTCTCTGGCTGCCTCTCCATCTACTTGTGATTTCTCTCTGTCAAATAAATAAATAAAATCTTTAAAAAAAAAAACTTTATAATGCAATATAATACAAAACAAGAATGCATATCAAGAGAGAAATAATGTTTAAAGGGAACAAAGAACTTCAGTAATGTGTACAGCCAGTGGCTAGAATCCCTGCCTCTTGAGACCCTGTGCTAGAATGCCGCCAGAACCATATAGAACTATGTTAGTCTTTCTCGGAAGCCAACAAGTGTTAGCCCAGTTAAGAGCCCAGTAACAATAAGTCACGGTATGTTATAATGATTATCAATATTTTTAAAGACTTGTCAAGTTCCTTTTTGAGTAACCCTCACCCCACACTTAGAGAAAATTATCTGAGGTTCACCACTTTGAAATTCCTAATTGTTGTCCACATTTACAATAGCCAAAAAAAAAAAAAAAAAAAAAGCTTTTTATTAACAAAGTGTTCAGAAGGGGGCGCCACTGAAAACAATGAGAGTTTTCGCTGCCAGGAAAATTTTGTTGCAGAAACAGCTGAAAGCACTCAGGTCGGACAGAGCCAAAGGATGGAGAGATTTTTAAATTTACAAAAACCAAACCAAATCAAACCAAAACAAAAATCAAAACCAATGGCCAAGATTTCAAGTTTGCTACTAAAGGTATGACATTCTCCTAGGACATGCACGTGACTTGATCAATATATTTATATATTTATATATTTATATTTGAAGAAGAAGGTACTATTTGATGCAGCAAATCCACGTTGATTAAAAATTACGAGATATGGGACTCCAGGGTTGCACAGTGGTTTAGGCCTCTGCCTTCGGCTCAGGTCATGATTTCAGGGTCCTGGGATGGAGCCCCACATTGGGCTCTCTGCTCAGCGGGGAGCCTGCTTCCCCCCGCCCTCACTCTGCCTGCCTCTCTACCTACTTGTGATCTGTCAAATGGGTAAATAAGATCTTTAAAAAAAGAATTACTAGGTGTGAAATCATCGAGGGTATGGGAAGGAAAATGATTTCACCTGATCAGACTAGGAAGCGCTTGAAGCCTGAATTAAAGTGCTACTAAAAGAGTAAAGACCAGGGAAATATATGGGGAAAAATCCCTAGAAAAACAGCAATAATAACTGGCTGCTCTTTATTGATCCAGATCCTTGCGGTAGGCAAAGAAGGGCTGGTTTTAGCCAGAGGATGATCTCCGTTTGTCTTCATGATCTGGCATTTCCTGCAAGCCAGGCATGGGGCTCTGCACTAGAGCTGCAAATGCTGGGGAGCCATCACTGTCCCTTTTGTCTTCTCAGGGGGCCAACGGGCATGTCCATGGTGCAGTGTGACAGGCTTTACCACAGGGAGATAAAAGACTGCCAAGGGTAGGTTGGAGCTGGGAAAAGCCACTTAGGAGCAGATTTTCAGGGGAGGGGATAGACATGGGCAAAGCGAAAAATGAGGATGAGTGTGTCAAGTTTCAAAGTGCCAGGAGGCAGCACAGTGCATTCGGGAAACTACAGCAAGTTCATTGACAACCGACAGCTGATCGGGCAGCATCACCTGGGGATGGAGGCTGAGCCCCGGGGTTAACACTGGGGATGAGATGGTTTGTACACTATTCCAAGGAGGTGAGGCACGACACTGTGGGGGCACAGGGAGCTACCAGAGGATTTCAAATATCAGAATCATAACCATAATAGAGTATTTAATTGCATCCTAGCTTTCATCAAGGGTAAGATGCACTATAGTTTATGTTCGACTAAGAAAGAGAAATGCTGTCAGTTAAACTAGGATATGTCCTCAAGTGCAAGGTGCGTGCCACCTTAAGAGATATTAGAATGGGGGGGGGACAAATCTTAGAACAAGTAAACTGTGGTACTAGAATAATTAAGAAAGGTCGAACGCTTGGATCAACAAAATAAGTGATTATTGCTTACCATGTGCCCCAAACTATATTAAGTCTTAGAACAAGAGACGTTCTCATCTTGATGCCACGCAGCTGTTAGACCCAAGGTACAGAGGGCAGTAGCCAACAACCAGCAGGCCCCAAGTGCCATGTGCAGACTCTAAGAGCAACTGCCTTTGAGAGAGGAAACGGTTGAGAGTGGGCTTTCTGAGGTAGAGAATTACTAGCTGGGAAAGTAGGAAAATTGACACAGAATCAGAATTGATGCCCCTACATGACAGAGTTGGTGAAACTTCCCATCTCAGAGAACTTGATGCTTCTCAGAAATGTATTTTTCATTTTGGACAGAACATTCAGGATAAATATGATCTGTTCGAGATCCTGGTTCAATCATCAGGACTGTTTCTTAGGCTTCACTGGCACAAGAAAAGGGTTTTGATAGTGCAGGGTAAATCCTGACAAAAGCAAAGCACGATATCTATGAAAACCTACCACTCAGAAGAGAACAACAGATAAAAGGCCAGGCCGACCTGACCCTGCAGGATAGGTAAGCTTGGTCCGGCAACAGGGGTAGAGGGGAAGTGCCCATCTCCTGCTAGAAGAGCTAGAGAAGACCCCTTCTGGAGAGACCACCAGGAGAGGAGAGCAGTAAGTGCTGATGATGAAGAATATTTTAATCAGCAGAGAAGTTCAAAATGACAAAGTTCCAGGATCAGAGTAAACATATGGGATTAAAAAATAAAAAATAAAAAACAAGATTTTTTTGAAAGGACTTTTTTTTTTTTAAAGGACTTTAAACAAAAGTCCTTTTTAAGCGACAGTTGGCTGTTTAAACCAAAAGTACAACAAACTGAGAGAATTGCCACATTGTTTATTGGGGTAGAAAGTTCCTGGAATGTAGAAAGACCCATTCTGCAGAGGAAAGAGTAGAATCACTAACAGGCCTCATGCCTTGCACAGCCAATGGCCTCATGAGACCATTTTAAAAGCTCTACTCATAATGGAATCGAAGGTGTCATTTCCCTATAATTTTATATATGTCATTAATTTGCTGCAAAGCCCAGTAGCACTGGGAGGAGAAACTGGGACCAAAGAGTGAGCATCCTGTTTGACAGGGGGGACCAGGCACCTCTTCTTCAGATGCAGGGGGAGCCCTGGCGTGCTGACTCCTCCCTTCTTCCTTTCCCCTTTCCTCCCTCCATTGCTCTCCCTTCCCCTCTCTCCTTCCCTGGTGGTGCCCTTTCCTGATGCCCACTTCATCCCTTATCTTTTCTTACATGCCTGTCTTCTAGAGTTTCTTCTCTCCTCCCAATTACTTCCCTTCGTCTGAATCTCCTCCATGGTCCCTTTTTCCCTGCTCTCTGCTCTTCCTCCCCTTCGCTGGCCCCTGTTCAGCTCCATCCAGACTGCAGGCAGAGCTGGACTAACACGCTCACTCACTAGCTCAGCCACCCTCCAGAGAAGTCACTCTTCCATGGCCACCTTCCTGACCCCCTGGTCCTTTCTCCACTTATTCAGCTATTGCTCTGAAGTCTGAGGAGGACAGAGCGGGGCTGCCGCAGAATCAGGCCAGAGGAGAAACCAAACCATGTATCCACACTGTCCCCCAGTACTGCTGCTCTGAGAGCTTTCAGAGTCCTCAACAGGGTTAGGATTTAGGGGCTTCTTCAGAACCGGGAGTGAAAACAGCCATAGGTCAAATGAAATGCTATGGCCCCCACACAAAAATAATAATCACAAATGAAAACTAAATTAACTCTGAAGTCCCAAAGTCAAAGAATTGCCTTGAAACTGTCACTAGAAAGCACCCAAGGCCTCACTCTCTGGGTTCTGGGTGCCCTGGGAATGGCAGGAGGCTCTGACCCCCTTCCCTCTTCATCCACTCCCAAACAACGTCCTCTGAGGTGGTCTTCAAACTTCCTCTGAGAAACTGTCTCTCAGAACTGTAGGCCCTCGGCTGCTGCGACGAATGAGGGTGATGTCAGGACCTGATGGGCAGCTTTACCAGGAGACTGTGGCTTCTGGATGCAGTCCTCAGGTCCCATGGTCTGGGTGAGATCTAGGTCTTTGAGAGGAGGAGGACAAATGAGATTTCAGATTTTGAGTTGATTCTAGGATGATTAGTGCTTTGGAGGGCATTGGGTGAAGGTATTTTGCACACGGGAAGGACATGAATTTGGGGAGCCAGAGAGTGGACTGTTAAGAGCTGACCTGCATTACCCCCAGAAACCTTGCTGCTGTCCTTATCTCTGGTACCACAGAACGTGACCTTATTTGGAACTAGAGTCCTTACAGATGCAATCACATTACAGTGAGGTGGTTAGAGTGGGCCCTAATCTCCTGTAACTGACCTCCTTATGTAAAGGGAAAATCTGGACAGAGAGATGCCCCTACTGTCAGTGGTGGGCAGTGCATGAACTTCTAGAACCCTGACAGTAGTGGAAAACAGACTCAGGCTGGGCACTAGGTAAATGGGAGCTCTAGTGGAATTTCAGATGAAGATGCTGTGGACCTCAGCTTCCCAGGTCATAGTGACATTAGGATTTCAAATTCAAATCAGAGATGAAAGAAACATCTGGACTCGGTCCTCAGGTACACACAGTATTCTGAACTGAGACTAGAACCAGAGACCATTCTAATGAAAGGCCTCCACAGGTGGGCTCTCACAGGTGGGCTCCAACTCAGTTTCCTGTATATTCATTGATGAAATCGCTCTGCAGGTGAACATGCAGAACAAAACCATTTAATAAAAGTGACAACGAGGAGAGGAAAGGGAGGCCAGAAGGCATGTGAATGTGGAGAGAGGAAGAGGGGGGCGGGGGACACACAGGACTGAGAATCCCTCCCTGTGCTCCTTGCTGTCAGGGAGGTCTGAGGGACTAGTTTCTACCTGGGATCCCAAGTCCAGAACAAAAGTGGCGGGGCCACAGCTCGGGATGAGGGAAGGGGGTCCTCGGCACCCGCACGTGGGGGTGCCAAACGATGGGGGCTATTGCGCTCGCTGGGGGGGGCACCTCGCCTGGCTCCGTCCCCGCCCGACCCCGTGGGGACCCGGGTGCGGCGCTTCGTCCGGGGTGGTCCCGCTGCCCCGGGGGTCGCGGGAGGCTGGGTCCCGACACCCCCGCGAGCTCACGGCCCGCGCTTTCTGCTCCAGGTGAAGGCGCAGCGCGGTGTCATTTTACCTGCTCCCAGAGGGTCATCCGGGAAGCCTTGGGGCGGGGCGGGGCAGTGGGCCGCGGGAGCGGGACAGCGCGGCCTCAGGGGCTGGGCTGGAGCGCGGGAGGGTGGGGCTCCTGCAGTGCCGAGTGGGCCGCAGCAGAGCACCGTGGCGCTGCGCGCCCCTCCTCCGCCAGCCCCTCCACCTCCTCTCAGACTCTCCATCGCTTCCTCCGCGAGCTCACTTCCCGCTTCGGTAATTAGCAAAGCCCCTTCTCCGGGCCGCCCCCGCCCTCACCCCCATCCCCCTCCGTCCTGAGGTGCGGGCCCAGGGCAATGGCGCCAGCGAAGCCCCGGGGGCCTGGGAGCCTGGCCAGCGCCAGCGCTGGGCGGCCTCCTAGCCTGGCTCCCCAAGGCGGGTCCGCCTGCTGCCTGGCTGCAGAAAGATCATCTGCCCTAAACCCCGGCTCGGGTCACTTCGCTGGCTTCCTGATTGTGCCCAAAGCCGGGAACCAGCTTCCCCAGCACAGGCCTGGGCTGAGATGCCTGCCCGCAATCTGTTTGAGCAGTTTCCTAGTTTCCATGCAAGGTCTCCCATTGCATCATGGTACGCGGGAATCACTTCGACCTGGATGTTTGGGTTTTTTGTTTGTTTTTTGATTATTGGTTATTACATGACCTCCATGGTAGGTGCTCCACAAAGGGAGTGAAAAGAGGACGCCTGATACATAGGCATATGGCCATTCTAGAAAAAGAGCTTGGGGTTCTCTGGGAAGCGCGGCATTGGTCCTTGCACTATGTTTTAATAGAAATGGGATTATGCACCAACTTACTTAAATGAGCATAGTTTGAAATCGTTTACTGAGAATAAATATTTAAAACAGTTATATTTTAGTTATATTTAGTTATATTTTAACTAAATAATCAATCATAAATCTATTGCACTAAGGTTACAGGCAATTTAAACGCAATACCACTCTCTTCAGGGTTTTAAATAATCTGTGTCTGTCTTGGCACATGAGATTGCAAAGATAGGAAATGGTTTGTAAAAGATCATATAATAGCTTTTACTATACGGTATCAGCAATTTATCCTAAAGGAGCGGCCACCAGCTAAAAACTCAGCTTTGAAAAATGCAGAAAAGCAGCAAACGTTTACATACACTCTTGTTGACCAGAGGCATGCATTGTGCACCTCATCATCTCTTCGTGGTTCTGAGGCCCTTGGCGCTCAGTAGTTTAGTGTCTTATTCTCTAGAATAGGCCTTTGAAGAAATACCAGGCCCCGAGAAGAAGGTCCTGCTGGGTGTCTGAAGAAAGTACAACCTTTTAGATGAAGCTTTCTGGGGAATTTGTTAGTGGTTTGGTCTGCTTCTGATAGGAAGGGAAATTTTAGTTTTAAAGATTTTATTTATTTATTTGATAGAGATCACAAGTAGGAAGAGAGGCAGGCAGAGAGAGAGGAAGAAACAGGCTTCCTGCTGAGGAGTGAGCCTGATGTGGGGCTCGATCCCAGGACCCTGGAATCATGACCTGAGCCAAAGGCAGAGGCTTTAACTCACTCTGCCACCCAGGTGCCCAAGAAATTTTTTTTTTAAAGATTTTATTTATTTATTTGACAGACAGAGATCACAAGTAGGCAGAGAGAGAAGTGGAAGCAGGCTCCCTGCTGAGCAGAGAGCCAGACATGGGGCTCAATCCCAGGACCCTAGGATCATGACCTGAGCCGAACGCAAAGGCCCAGTGAGCCAAATTCACTGAGCCACTCGGGTGCCCCAGGAAGGGAAATTTTTTAAGAGTATTTTCTCTTTGAATCCATTTTGAGGTTTGGTTTGTGGTTCTTTCTGAATTCTCATGAAGATGGAATCTCTTCTGAGGTTGCTTGTCAGGAACCGCATATCCAATCGACCTATCTTGTTAGCAATAAATAAATAAATAAATAAATAAATAAATAAATGCTCAAGTGTTGGTATAAAGCTATTATGCTTTTCAAAATCCCGAACTATAATTCATGTATCATGGTCATTCTTTATCAAATCAAACAGGAGAGAGGTGGCAGAAATGCTCTTTCAGGTTAATGTTTTTACAAGGAAGATTGACTTATGAACCTACTTTGTTATTCCCTTCCATTCAATTTCCCTGTACCTCCTTTTCTATGAATTGTAACGGTAAACCATCATTATTTTTATTGTTGGCACATGAGAATTAGAGATCAATGCCCAAGTGAAAGCAGAAGGCAGGTTTATTAAAGCAACAGCACACTATCTAAGGGAGAGCAGGTGGTATTCCATGAGGTGGAGCTGGCCCTTACTTTGTTTTGGGATTGGATATTTCTTGGTCTTTTTGAAGTGGGAGGACCTTCAACATGCAGTGGATTGATCTCTAATGGAGGCTGCTTCCAATCATTTGGGGGACTCCTACCCCATGTTGGGAAAAGGAGTTGTTGTCATTTTTATTTTATTTGTTTCAGGGTTCCAAAATTCACTGTTTATGCACCACACCCAGTGCTCCATGCAAAATGTGCCCTCCATAACTCCCATTAACAGGCTTACCCAACCCTCTGCCCCCTCCCCTCAAAACTCTTGGTTTGTTTCTCAGAGTCTCTCATGGTCTGTCTCCCCCTCCAATTTCCCCCCACTCACTTCTCCTCTTGATCACCCAGTGTCTTCTGTGTTATTCTTTATGCTCCACAATTAAGTGAAACCATATGAAAATTGACAATCTCTGCTTGAATTATTCCACTCAGGAAAATCTCCTCCAGTCCCGTCCATGTTGTTACAAAAGTTGGGTATCTTTCCTTTCAGAAGGAAGCATAATACTCCATTGTAAAAATGGATCATATCTTCTTTATTCGTTCATCCATTGAAGGTCATCTTGGTTCTTTCCAAAGTTTAATGACTGTGGCCATTGGTGCTATAGGTACAGATGTCCCTTCTTTTCACTGCATCTGTATCTTAGGGGTAAATACTCAGTAGTGCAATTGCAGTGTCATAGGGTAGCTCTAATTTTAATTTCTTAAGGAGTCTCCACACTGTATCCCAAAGTAGCTGCACCAACTGGCATTCTCACCAATAGTGTAAGAGGGTTCCCCATTCTCCACATCCTCTCCAACACTTGTTGTTTATTGCCTTGTTAATTTTGGCCATTCTAACTGTGTAAGGTGGTATCCCAATGTGCTTTTGATTTGAATCTCCCTGATGGCTAATGATGATGACCATTTTCTCATGCATCTGTTTGCCATTTGTATGTCTTCTTTGGAGAAGTGTCTGTTCATGTCTTCTGCCCATTTTTTGACATGATTATCTGTTTTTTGTGTGTTGAGTTTGAGGAGTTCTTTATAGATATTGGATATCAGCCCTTTATCTGTAATGTCATTTGTGAAAATCTTCTCCCTTTCCGTGGGTTGTCTCTTCATTTTGTTGACTGTTTCCTTTACTGTGCAGAAACTTTTGATCTTGATGAAGTCCCAAAAGTTCATTTTTGCTTTTGTTTCCTTTGTCTTTAGAGACATGTCTTGAAAGAATTTGCTGTGGCCAGTGTCCAAGAGGTTACTGCCTATGTTCTCCTCTAGGATTTTGATAGACTCCTGCCTCACGTTGAGGTCGTTTGTCCATTTCGAATTTATTTTTATGTATGGTATAAGAGAATGGTTGAGTGTCATTCTTCCAAACATAGCTGTCCAATGTTTCCAGCACCATTGATTGAAGAGGCTGTCTTTTTTCCACTGTATAATTTTCTCTGCTTTGTCAAAGATTTTTTGACCATAGAGTTGATGGTCCATATCTGGGCACTCTACTCTAATCCACAGGTCTACATGTCTTTTTAACCCACATAGCCACCCTGGTGCCCCTTTTAAGCTATTTTTTAAAAGTACAGTCATTCTTTTTTCTTAAGATTTTATTTATTTATTTATTTGACAGAGAGAAATCACAAGTAGACGGAGGGCAGGCAGAAAGAGAGAGAGTGAGAGAGAGAGAGAAGCAGACTCCCTGCTGAGCAGAGAGCCTGATGCAGGATTTGATCCCAGGACCCTGAGATCATGACCTGAGCTGAAGGCAGTGGCTTAATCCACTGAGCCACCTAGGCGCCCCTAAGCTATTTTTTAAATCTCTGTTCCAATAACACTTTGATTGCCATATAAAGTTAACCACATCATCTTTTTTAGGTAAGTAATTGTACTTTTTATGTGCATAGTTATTTTGGTCCATGAGTTCAGCTCCTCTTACGATCATCAAATCTCTGTAAAGTCTGGGTATGCTAGGATTTTCTAAGCAACAATAAAATACATTGAAACCTGGTAGCTTAATTATAATAATGTTTTCTTTCTCAATCATTCACAATAGCATTACATTCTGAGTAGCTTCCTTCTATTTTGCAGCTATAGTGTTTGGAAAAACTTGAATTGTGATATGACTGTGATAATGTGAATTAGTCCGGGTTTTTCAGAGAATCAGGAAGAGAGAAAAAAAAAGGAAGATATTCTCCAGGGCCAACTCTAGAAGTGACTATTAAAACATCTGTCCAAATTCAATTGAACAAAACTCAGAAATGCCATCTCCAGTGAAATACAAAGAAGATTATATATAGATCTGGGCACACACTCACATTTGACCCAATGATGTACATCAGTGAAAGACTGAAGGCCAATCACCACTCCATGGGAGAATTTAAAAATAAATTTACTAATGAGGCCAAGAATTCAGAATCACAAATACTTCAGATCTAATAATAACTGCCTTCACTTGATGTTATTCTGTAACATAAATCCTACAATCAAGTTTTAATTTTAAATTCTTACAATTTTAAATTCTTAAATCTTTATGAAGAAGCATCATTTGGAGGGAGCAGTTTTCATAATTTAGCATCCATCAGCCTTTTTTTAAAGATTTTATTTATTTATTGGACACAGAGAGAGAGAGAGAGAGAGAGAGAGATTACAATTAAGCAGAGAGGCAGGCAAGCAGGGAGGAAAGCAGGCTTCCTTTTGAGCAGAGCCCAATGTGGGGCTGGATTCCAGGACACAGAGACCATGACTTGAGATGAAGGCAGAGGCTTAACCCACCACCCACGTGATGAGAGAGACACTCAGGTGCCCCTCATCCATCAGTCTTAATTGTTTGGAGGAAAATGTGTGGATGAATAATGCCTTTGGGAGCTAATCTCTCTAAAGAATTTTCAAGTCTTTACCCCTTCAAGGTTTTTGCACAGTTCTGATAGCCTCTAAACATCCAGCTGATTTCTACAGTGACAGGCCTGTTAAAAACTGTCCTCAAACCAGGAATAGAGATTGAAACATACCAGTCAAGAGCAACTTTGAGTCTTTTAAGAAATTTATCATCATTTCTTTGTTTTTGGTTCATATCTGAAATAGTTCTATATTAAACTTGCATAATTTTTAAAGAGCTGACTTTGAAGGATGCATTCAGTTCCAGCTAGTTCCATATTTTGGCAAGAACTATAATTCTATATATAAAAACATCATATTTTAGAGTGCCTGGGTGGCTCAGTGGGTTAAATTCCCTGCCTTCGGCTCAGGTTATGATTCCAGGTTCCTGGGATTGAGTCCCACAGTGGGCTCTCTTCTCAGCAGGGAGCCTGCTTCCATTCCTCTCTCTCTCTGCCTGCCTCTCTGCCTTCCTGTGATCTCTGTCAAGTAAATAAATAAAATTTTGAAAAAAACATATTTTATACCAGTTATTCATGTTTATTAACTAAGATATCACAATACAAATAATACAAGCAGTTGCTCTTTATTAATACCTTCAACCAAGATAAAAAAATATGTCATATTTTCTCCAAAAATTTTATATCATCTGATAGGTCAGATATATATAAAATTACATTTAAAGTCTTAAAAATATCAGCAAATATTTTCATTTAAATGCAAATTTCAAAGAAAATCTACTTTTCCAAACACGACTTTTTATCCTATATTTTTTTTAAATTTGTCAATATCTGATCAATTGTTTAGCGAGACTATAAATGTTAGATCAAAAAAATGATTAATAGATGTAGGTTCAAAATATTATGTTCCATTAAAAATGATTTAGTCTTTGATGAACATCTGTTTGGTAATGTGTTGTATCCAAATATAGTAAATTAATGACATATATAAAATTATAGGGAAATGACACTTTCAGTTCCATTATGAGTAGAGTTTTTAAAATGCTATTTGTCACAACCTGTCATCTTGTCATTATGTAGCATTATGTAGCATTTAAAAAATGTATACTCTTCACTTTGAAGTCTTTTAGAAATCTAAAATATGACTTTCTATGGATTCTGTTTCCATATTCCTTTATTGGCACTTTGAAAAAATCCACATGCTTTGATTCAAAGGTAATAAATTCCTCTTATTTGGAAAAATGATGTTTACTTTTGTTCTCTCACCCTTAGCAGGTGGTTTCATTTTAGCACACTTCAGAGTTATAATTTTATGCTTATTAAAAACATTTATTATGATCTACATAGATGAATGAAATTTTTATTTTAATAAATTATTTGCCAAAAAATCTGTTATTTTAAAAAATGTATTTCTTTTGAAGGGTTATTTTAGAGCATTCAGAGAGGATCTAGGAGTGTGGTATTATGCAATTTTTAAGTAGGTTTGAAATGGTTATTCATATGATTGTTTCTTTGAGGCTTTTGCTTATTTTGGGTTTTTTTGTCTTTTTTTGTCTTCTTTTGTTCATTATATGCTCTAAAATATTTTGAAAGTAAATTTAAGGTATGTTTTACATAGTTTATTTTTTGAAAAAAATATTGAAATGACTTATGAAATTCAGTATATTCTCAACATTAATTTATTCTGAAATTTACCAATTGTCTACTGTCTATTATATGGCAGATATTACTTCAGACTACACTGGTAAATGAAATACTTGGATTTGTAGAACGTTTATTTTAATGGGTGAGACAATTAAAAGCTATAAACCTGAATAAAAATTGCATAGTGCATTCAAAAATGATGAGTGCAATGGGGAAAGAGAAAAATTAGATCAGGATGAGAAAAATCGAGGTTGCTAGGCAGGGGATGGGGAGGTAAGAATTTTAATAGGAAGATCAGGGTAGTTACAATGAAGCTGACAATTGAACAAACGTATGGAAAGGTGATGAATTTGCCCAGAACTATCAGCAATAAGGTCACTCCAGACAAAGGAATTGGCTATCTTGAAGGCCATTAGGTTGGATCATGCCTGGCATATCTGAGGAATAGCAAGGAGGCCACTGTGAGGGACTGAAGAGTAGCAGGGAAAGAGGCCACAGAGGTTAAATGAGTGGCTAGATCATGTAAAAGCTTAGAAGTCATTGTAAAACTGTGGCTTTATATTTGAAAACTTACTGTGTGATAGAATTTCTACTAATAACTGAGAGTTCAAATGTCCATAAAATTTCAAGGATTCTTATTCTAGGAAGACAGAATAAAGAAAAAGAGTTCATATTTTCACATGGTGTAACAAATGCTTGGAGATCCAAGTGTAGGAAGCTATGGGAGCACAGAAGAAGGCACTAAAATCACACCAATATATTTGATAACTGTGACTTTATATAAATTTGTATTTTCTAGATTTTTTTTATAGTCATGGAATCACACAGTATATTCTATTCATTGCCTGGCTTTTCTTTTCTCAGCACCATTACTTTGAGAATCTCCAATTGTAAATAGTTCATTTTGATGTTGAATAGTAATCTCTTTAATGAATAGATCATAATTTGTCTTTGCTCTATTGATGGACATTGATGAACATTTCTACTGTTTTCAATTCTTAAAAATAAAGCTGCTATGAAATTCATATACAAGTCCTTGTACGAACATAGCGTTTGTTTCTCTTGGTTAAATGCGTAGAAGTAAAATGGCTATTGGTGTAACTGCAACGTATTTTGCATTTAAAAAAATTTTCAAACTATTTTCCAAAGTGGTGGTATCATGATATATGCCAACAACAGTTTAGATTTTTTGTTGCTTCTCAATCTAGCTCAGACGAAGTAAATTAGCCTTTATAATTTTAGCCATTCTAATAGATATGTAAGCATGTCTCATTATGATTTTAATTTGTATTTCTTTAATGTCTAAATGTTGAGAAATTTGTCATGTGCTTATAAGCCATCCATATCCTTTTGGTGACATGTCTCTTCAATAATTTTCTTCACATGTAAAACTGGATACTCTGTTTGGTTATTAGTAAGGTATTTTATTTTTATTCATTTTTTAATAAACAGAGTAGATGTCCATTATCAGATATATAATTTGCAAATCCCTTCTCCATCATTATGGTTTCTCAATGGAGCTTTGATAGCTGTGTCTTTCAAGAAATATGCTAATTCTTTCCTGGTACACGGAGGTATGACTAGAGCATTATCAATGTTGACCTTTGCAAACAAAATCATGGCTTAAGATATATGTAGTCTTCGGTTGTTGGGAGTGTTCTGTAATATCAAACATATCTAGTTAGTTGATAATTTTGTTCAAGTCTTACATATCTTACCAATTTGATGACCATTTGTCTATATAATCTCAAAATAAAGGTGTTGAGACTTTTGCGCAGGGGCCATGCTAATCTTCTCTGTATCGTTCCAATTTTAGTATATGTGCTGCCAAAGCGAGCACGGTGTTGAGACTTTTTTCCATTTCTCTTCTAAGGTAGAAGTTATGATTTTTGTTCTTAGTTTTTCCCTATATATCCCCAAATCTGTTATTAAGTATTAAAAGTCAAGAATTATTATACTCCCTGATAAATTCATCCTTTTACTCCTCTGTAATTTTGACTTGATCTTTATGTCTGATAATGAAATTTGCTTTAAAATCATTTTTCATTATCTTGATATAACCACCAAAGTTATAGTGTTATTAGTGTTAATATAGCATAGTTTTTCTTTTACTTTATAAAGCACTTCTATATTTAATCCTGAAAAAAAAAACCAACTTTTTAGCACTGGAAGCATCTTTCTAAATTATCTTTTTTTTTTTTTTTAAATGAAGCAGTAGCCATTTTTGTTAAGGGACCTAAACTGAAAGTAGGTTTATTTATTAATTTATTTAGTAAAGATTTTATTTGTTTATTGACAGCAAGAGAGAGAGAGAGAGAGGAAGCACACAAGCGGGAGGAATAACGTGCAAAGGGAGAGGAAGAAGCAAGCTCCTTGTGGTGCAAGTAGTCCCATGCAGGGCTGGATCACTGGAATCATGACCTCAGCCAAAGGCAAACATCTGTTTAAAGAACTGAGTCATCCAGGCACCCCTAGAAAATTAAAAAAAAAAAAAAAGAACTTTTAAAAACATTTTGTTTCTTTTTTTTAAATATTTTATTTATTTGACAGACAGAGAGACAGGAAGAGGAACTATAAGCAGGGCAGAGGGAAAAGGAGAAGCAGGTTTCCTACTGAGCAGAGAGCCTGATGTGGGGCTCCATCCCAGGACCCTGGGATCATGACCTGAAAAGAAGGGACACTTACGGAGGAAGCCACCCAGACACCTCTTTCCTTTGTTTTTAATATATGGCAACTGATGCTTCCCAGCCATGAGAAGCATATTACCCATTGATTAAATCTTTGATAACAACCTATTTAAAGAGGTGTGTAAATATATACTTACTCAGATTTATACACTTTGTGTTTTCTTCATAGTTTGGGGCTGGACCCCATGGTCACAACACTGCTTCCAGTCTTTGCCTTCCCATCTGTTGATACCAGGCATTTGGTCAGCAAAGCAAATTAGAATCAGAATTAATAAGCCCTTGGCACCATATCTCTGGAGCAGGGGTTGCTCTTAGCCAAAGCCCAGAGCAGTTGACCTCCCCTCGCTAGTGCTATAGCCCCAAGGACTAGGTCCCTGCCACCAGAACTCAGTCTTACATGTTATGCTAAGCAGACCAAAACCGGAGAGCTCCGACAGCTTTCACTGGCATGCGTCATCTCCCACTCCCTCGACGTCCCGGCAGTACCAGATGCCAGGGAGGGGTCTTGGTCCAACATCTGGGAGGGAAGGAAGTAGCCACGAGCAAGTACCTGCCTCTCTGTGCCTTTCTTTCATGAGCAGGTTGTAAGGAGGAGGAAGAGAAAGGGGAAGAGAGGTGAACTTCAAGGGGGTGAAGGCCTCAGGTAGGCAGCTGGCTCCTGCCAGTAGGAAAGGGACAAAGGAGAAGGCAGTGAGTCTTTCAGGGAGGGTTGGGGGTAATGGTTACAGGTTATGACGGAATCTGGACAGGAGTAATAGGGATACTAGTCATTTGAGTCCACCATTGGCAAGCTGCGCTGGGTGTCAGGGCAGATAGGCCTCCCTGGGCAACGGTACATGAGAGAAGGTGGAATTCTTCTCTGAGGAGCAGGTGGAGCTTTGGGTGTTGGGAAAGCATAGACAGTATTGTTCCAGGGCCAAGGACAGGTCCGGGTTCTCCTGGTTGGAGGTCAAGGCCACAGTATGATCCAGGTCTTCTACCAGCAGCTTGAAGGTACCACATGCCAGCCTCTCCTAATTAATGTATTATTATTGTATTGTATTATTGTATAACTCTCTGGTGCACTTATTGGCTTATCCATCAAATGACTCCTTCAGCAGCTTGAAAACCACCTCCACAGGCACTCCAGGATATGGGAGGCTTCCAGAGTGAAGATTTTGCACAGGATCACCCCAAAAGACCAGAAGTCACTCTCGTGGATGTAGATCTGGACAAATATGGTCTTAGGGATCATCCACTTCACAGGCAGTCCACAGTTGGTTGTTTTTATAGTAACTGATGTGGTGATATCTCTGGCAAGGCTGAAGTCTGAGATCTTCATCATGTTGTCCTTTGTCACCAGCACTTCCCTGGTGGCCAGGTCTTGGTGTTTGCCTTCTTGGAGGCAAGGTACTCCATGCCTCAGGCTACCTGATAGGCACAGGATACCAGGTCCTTGGAGGAGAGTTGCTCTGCTGCATTGTGGCTGATATTGTAACAGTACTCCAGGTCACGAGGCCTCTGGTCCTGCAGGTACTCCTGTATGTTTTCTTTGGAGGCATATTGCGTGAGAGTGTACGAAGGACCGTCCTGTGTGCAGGACCCAGCAGGTTGATGGTGTCCTTGTGCTGTCCAATCATCTTCATCATCTCCATTTCTGAGATTAGGTTTGACAGGTCTTTCTCTGTTGCATCTGACTTCAACATCTTCACAGACACTTTAGTCAAATGGTTGGATTTGTCTTTGTCCAGCCCAATGGCCTCCTCCAACACCACCTGCCCAAAGTAGGCCTGTCTTAGGGGTCTGCCTAAACTGCCTACAATCGGCCTGTCTCAAGGCAGTTATGAACTCTAGATTATCCTCAAAAACATTAAACCACAAGCTAAAAATTCTCTTCACTAGATCTCTGTCGCAGGTCTAATTTTCTTATCTTTCATCACTTACCTTTTTCCTGATTCTTATTTTCAGTATAGTTTATTTTGCTTCCAAGTGTTTTCCCTGGTTTCTGTATGCTGTTTCAGAGGGAAGAATTATCCTGTCATAAAATTATTTCTTGAGCATTCATTACATCTCTCAGTTAAAATGGGTTCTTTTATGGTATTGATTCATTTGAGTTTTCTCAAAATGGGAAGAATTTTCAAAATGGTGTTTTCCTCAGGGTTCAGAGTATGTCTTAGCCTCATCTTTACTCTTTTTTAATTCACTTTTAAAATTCCTGTCCCTCTTTTTATCTTTTTAAATTTAAATGTTTTATTTTTACTACTCTTTTATTTGAGTATAGTTGATATTCAGTGTTACATTGGTTTCAGGTTTTCAATATCTCCATACATTATTCTATGATCACTACAAATATAGCCACCATCTGTCACCATATAACACTATTATAATATCATTGACTATATTCTCTACACTGTCCCATATCTCTTTTTAAAATCTCTGATTTTTATGTTTTCTGTTATTCCAATGTTCGACCATCATTTTACTTGGATACTTTAATTAAATATGCCTGATTACACACTCTTTGCTGAAAACCATAGCATTGGATTAATAGTAGTCTTCTTCTTCTTCTTCTTTTTTAATTAACATATAATGTATTATTAGCCCCAGGGGTACAGGTCTGTGAATCGCCAGGTTTACACACTTCACAGCACTCACCAAGCACATACCCTCCCCAATGTTCAAAACCCCACCACCCTCTCCCTACCCTCCCCAACCCCCGGGCAACTCTCAGTTTGTTTTGTGAGATTAAGAGTCTCTTATGGTTTGTCTCCCTCTCGATCCCATCTTGTTTCATTTACTCTTTTCCTGTCCCCCAAACCCCACACATTGCACCTCCATTTCCTCATATCAGGGAAAACATATGATAGTCTCTTTCTCTGGTTGACTTATTTTGCTAAGCATAATACCCTCTAGTTCCAGCCATGTCATCGCAAATGGCAAGATTTCATTTCTTTTGATGGCTGCATAGTATTCCATATATATATATATATATTATTCATTTGTTGATGGGCATCTAGGTTCTTTCCATAGTTTGGCTATTGTGGATATTGCTTTCTATAAACATTTGGTGCACGTGCCCCTTTGGATCATATAGTAGTCTTCTTTACCTCTATCAGAACCCCAGGAAGCTTTATTTATTTATTTACTCACATAAACAGGTGATCCAACACAACTTTTTTTGATGTCCAAATGTATTATAATGTCTTACCGCTTAACTATGTTTACTGCTCTCTTTCACTGTCTGACTAAATCCTCATCATCACTATGCCATTTAATCAGAAAGAACATTTGAACTCAGAATTCTCTTCATATCAGGGAATGAAGACTCCACCCTTCTGTTTGTGCAGGTAAAATAAATGTTGATATTGTCTGTCCTGCACATACCCCATCCTGTTCACCAGAATATTCACCATCAAAATAGATACAAAATAAAAACCATACCTCACCACTTCTATTACCACCCAGTATGCTAAAAACACCATCATATGTTCCTGAATTATTGACTTGTTTGATAGCCCCACTTCCACACATACTGCACTCCTTTCTCCCTGCAAATTTATTTTGGTACAGCAACTTAACCTAAAAATCAAGTCAGATGATTTTATTCTGCTTTTGAAAGTCTTTTGGTATCTTGCCCTTTCATATTAAATAAAAACTGAAGGCGTTTCAATGTACTAGAGGGTCATACATCAATACGTTCTTTCTCTCTCCACCACTATGAACTCCTGATTGGCCTCCTTGTTTTTCCTCAAAAGTAACAGACCAGCTGTTCACACAAAGTCTATATACTTACTTGCTCTGCCTAGAGCAATCTTTTCCTTTAATATTTGTATAACACCCTCCTTCACTTCCTGGGTATTTGTGCAAATGAGTAAAAAGCCTGTATTAAGTGGATATTTTAAAAGCTAAATGAATGGCTTAATAGATGTATATAGGGGGAAAGGGAACATATTTTCCACGGTTTAGAAGTGGAGTTCTTTTATAGAGTTCTTGTACAAGCCTACACTATTGAACGATAATGCGCAGTTGTACATTCCAATTATACAAACACTTTGGTAATTTATATCCTTTTTTTGTAATTCATGACTGGACCATTTAATTCCTTATGAGCATTATAGCATTTCAACTTTTCATGTTCAAAAACTTATTGGGGTTGCTCCCTTTTTTATTCAAATGGAGAAATAGTCATGATTTCATCTAAAGAAAGTGTTATTGATTGTGTTGTTTTCCAGGAATGAGTCGCACATGCTAGTTTAAAAGTTTAGTTAAATTCCCAAGTGTGTCACCAATAAAAGCCTTTTGTAGATTAGTAACTTGATCAAAACAGAAAAGTTATGTAACACTCAATTGTTATACTATCTTTGTTTCCATCTTGCATTGTAATAACACCCATCTTAACTCTATTTAAGACAAGTCATCGCCAGATGGCTTTCTGGCATTGATTGCATGATATGAAATCTAGTATAACTAAAAGTTTTTGGTTTTAGTAGCCTATAAATCAATTTAGAAAAATATATGTATTTGAATATAAGGTAAAGTTTTAAATTATTTGGCAGTAGTAAACTAAACTTTTTTTTGTTAAATTTTTATTTTCTAAAATTTCATTGGGCTCTTTTGCAATAAGAAACAAGTTACAAAAAATTAAGTTTTATTTACCCCAATTCAAAATTATTAGGAATATAATCATAGAGGTTGAAGTATTTAAAATATTGAACCCCAAATATTTTATTAGGTAAATTCTTGAATGCTGGGCATTCACTGTTAAAATATACTACTACTATTGATAGACTGGTAGAAGCCTAAAATCAAATATTTATTAAATATTTATATCCATATCTTTTCATGGCTTGGTAATTCATTTCTCTAGCATTAAATAAGATTCCATTGTTTGCATGTACTACACTTTATTTGAACTTTCACCTATGGAAGGATATCTTGGTTGCTTCCAAGCTTGTGTCAGTAATGAATAAAACTACTATAGACATCTTTGTGGGTATAGGTTTCATCTTCTTTGGATAAATACCAAGAACTGCTACTGCTGAATCATCTGGCAAGAATATGTTTAGTTTTGTAAGAAACTGCCAAGTTGTTTTCCATTCTTTATTCTCAATAGACATGGAAGAACATTCCTGTTGCTCCACATCCTCACCAACATTTCGTGTTCTGTTGTCAGTGTTCTGGATTCTGGGTATGTACTGGTGTCTCTTTTTTGTTTTAATTTGCATTTTCCTGATGACATATGACGTGAAGCATCTTTTTATATGCTTATTTGCCATCTGTAATATTTTCTTTTGTGAGGTATCTGCTAAGGTCTTTGGCTCATTTGTAATCAGGTTTTTCCACGATTGTTGAGTTTTAAGGGGTCTTTGTGTCTTTTTGATTAACAGTCCTTTGCCAGATGTGTATTTTGCAAATTTTTTCTCACAGTCTGTGCTTTGCCTTTTCATTCTCTTGGCATTGTTTCACAGAGTAGACATTTTTAAATTCAGTGCTTGTGCTTTTGTAGCTAAAGTTATTTCCAAAACCAAGGTCATTTAAATTTTCTTCTATATTACCTTCTACATGTTTCATGTTTAGGTTTATAATTTAATCTGAGTTAATTTTTGTGAAGAGTGTATGATATCTGCCTGGATTTATTTTATTTTATTATTTATTTTATTTTTATTTTATATTTTTACATTTAGCTTCACCATTACTGCAGACCATTTGTTTAAAAGATTGTATTTTGCTCTCTTGTATTGATTTTGCTTTTATATTAAATATAAAATATAATTGATAATATATATTCTGTTCCTTTAATCTAGTCTTTCTGTGGTATTACAATATCTTGCTTCCAATTATCATTATGGTATACTTTTTTTAAAGATTTTATTTATTTATTTGACAGACAGAGAGATCACAAATAGGCAGAGAGACAGACAGAGAGAGAAATGAGGAGAATCAGGCTGGCTGCTGAGCAGAGAGCCCAATACGGGGCTCGATCCCAGGCCCCTGGGATCATGACCTGAGCCAAAGGCAGAAGCTTAACCCACTGAGCCAACCAGGCGCCCCATCGTTATGGTAAACTTTGAAGTCAGTCCTCAGGCTTTGTTCTCCTTCAACACTATGTTGACTATTGTGAGTCTTTGCCTCTCCATATAAACTTTAAAATAAGTTTGTTAATATTACAAAAAAAAAGAACTTGATGGAGTGCATTAATTGTATAGATAAACTTGGAAACCAGTGACCTCTTGAGCTTAGCAGGAGATAGACCATGGACATCAGTTGTCACAGTGGTGCCTCTGGCAGAACATATTGCAAATCCCTAGGCAAAATGAGACGTCAAGGATCTGAGAGAATGTCTAAGAAGTACTTGATACATCCCTTGGGTATGATTTATTGAAGTGTCCACCTGTCTGAAAGCTGGGGAATCTAGATAAGGGAGGGATAATTGGTTATGATAAAACATATCAACAAACATGAATAAATGTTGTAAAACTAATTGTCATGGCTCATATACAATATGACCAACAGAGGGACCATCAAAAGGAAAGCATCAGTTATGTTTATTGTGAAATGTTTTATTCAAAATAAAGCAATGAGAGGGGAAGACACAATGAGAAAATTACCATTTTTTAAATGGTAACCTTCTTACAAAATGGAATAGGGTTTATATTCTAAGTAGTATATTGAAAAGTAAAACATTGGGGTGCCTGGGTGGCTCAGTGGTTTGGGCTGCTGCCTTCGGCTCGGGTCATGATCTCAGGGTCCTGGAATTGAGCCCTGCATCGGGCTCTCTGCTCCGCAGGAAGCCTGCTTCTCTCTCTCTCTCTCTCTGCTTGTCTCTCTGCCTACTTGTGATCTCTGTCTGTCAAATAAATAAATAAAATCTTTTTAAAAAAAAGAAAAGAAAGGTAAAACATTAAAAAATAAAATTTAAATTTAAAAAAATTATGTAATTTTTAAAAAAGGTTAAAAAGAGCAGAACCATTTTTCTTATAACTGGAAAATACATTCTATATATATCTATCAAAAATAACTTGTCAGGTTCCTGGGTGGCTTGTGGGTTAAGCCGCTGCCTTAAGTTCAGGTCATGATCTCAGGGATCTGGGTTGGAGCCCCACATTGGGCTCTCTGCTCAACGGGGAGCCTGATACCTCCTCTCTCTCTTTGCCTGCCTCTCTGCCTACTTGTAATCTCTCTCTCTGTCATAAATAAATAAAATATTTAAAAAAAAATAACTTGTCATGGGGGCACCTGGGTGGCTCAGTGGGTTAAAGCCTCTACCTTCGGCTCAGGTCATGATCCCAGAATCCTTGGATTGAGTCCCACATCGGGCTCTCAGCTCAGCAGGGAGCCTGCTTCCCCCCTCTCACTCTGCCTGACCCTGCCTACTTGTGATCTCTGTCAAAGAAATAAATAAAATCTTTTATAAAAAAATTTTAAAAAATAACTTGTCATGTCTGGAATCAGGAGCATATGGAAAAAAATAATATCTGAGGACAATACTTCTGCCATGTTTTGTGCCTTGTTAATATTTTTAAACAGTCAGGCAACTTTTAGCTTTATTGAAATACCTACTAAGAGACTAGCAGTGCCTTTTGGAGCCCTATGACTATAAAAAGTAATTGCAAATATTCAAAATGTTTAGTATGGTGTCACTATTTAGGGCCACCACCAAGCATGTTTCAGAAGTAAGCATAACTGTTACACTTCTGTAAGGCAAAAGGGCATGTTTTCAGGAGTTCCATCTGCTGTACCAGGAAGTGAATCAAGTAATGAATTTTGTCTATAAAATAATTCACTTTTCAATTTAACATTCCTCATTCCACATTATAATAATAAAAACTAGGAGGAGACTAAAACAAACAAACAACTACATCTACAACAACCAGCTTTTCCTTCAGTGGAAAAGTAAATAGAACCTTATGAGTAGCCTGAAATTTATTTTTAAATATTTTTAAGATAAGCGTTTTTGTTAGAAAACCATCTATTTTATATAGCTAAGAAATAACAGGCAAAGTTTTATTAACGTCTAAAAAGTCTAGTTACTTCTATTTATCTATTAACTCATCTCTTTATGAAGTAGAACATGATCACACCTATTGTATCTACCCAAGTTTGTATGCTTTGGTTATTTTATGTTTGCTATTTCCTTGCTTAATTTTTACAATATTTGATACATAATAGTATCTTTAAGTCCATCTACGGTTTCACAGAATTTGTTTGAACTTCATCAATATGTACAATACTTTTTGCACGTTGATTAAAAATTACGAGATATGGGGGCTCCTGGGTGGCTCAGTGGTTTAGGCTTCTGCCTTCGGCTCAGGTCATGATTTCAGGGTCCTGGGATGGAGCCCCACATCGGGCTCTCTGCTCAGCGGGGAGCCTGCTCCCCCACCCCTCTCTCTGCCTGCCTCTCTACCTACTTTTGATCTGTCAAATGGGTAAATAAGCTCTTTCAAAAAAGATTTACTAGGTGTGAAATACACCGAGGCTATGGGAAGGAAAATGATTTCACCTGATCTGACTAGGAAGTGGTTGAAGCCTGAATTAAAGTGCTACAAAAAGAGTCAAGACCTGGGAAATATATGGGTAAAAAATCCCTAGAAAAACAGCAATAATAACGGGCTGCTCTGTATTGATCCAGATCCTGCGGTAGGCAAAGAAGAGCTGGTTTTAGCCAGAGGATGATCTCCGTTTGTCTTCATGATCTGGCATTTCCTGCAAGCCAGGCATGGGGCTCTGCACTAGAGCTGCAAATGCTGGGGGGCCCTCACTGTCCCTTTTCTCTTCTCAGGGGGACAACGGGCATGTCCATGGTGCAGTGTGACAGGTTTTACCACAGGGAGATAAAAGACTGCCAAGGGTAGGTTGGAGCTGGGAAAAGGCACTTAGGAACAGATTTTGAGGGGAGGTGATAGACAAGGGCAAAGCGAAGAATGGGGATGAGTGTGTCACTTTCAAAGTGCCAGGAGGCAGCACAGTGCATTCGGGAATCTACAGCAAGTTCAGGACAACGGGCAGCTGATCTGGCAGCATCACCTGGGGATGGAGGCTGAGCCCCGGGGTTAACACTGGGGGTGAGCTGGTTTGTATACTATGCCGAGAAGGTGAGGTACTACACTGTGGGGGCACAGGGAGCTACCGGAAAATTTCAAATATCAGAATCGTCACCATCATAGAGTATTTAATTGCAACCTAGCTTTCATCAAGGGTAAGATGCACTATAGTTTATGTTCGACTAAGAAAGAGAAATGCTGTCAGTTAAACTAGGATATGTCATCAAGTGCAAGAGTTATTAGAATGGGGGGGGGAGGACAAATCTTAGAACAAGTAAACTGTGGTACTAGAATAATTAAAAAAAGGTCGAACACTTGGATCAACTAAAAAAGTGATTATTGCTTACCATGTGCCCCAAACTATATTAAGTCTTAGAACAAGAGACGATTTCATCTTGATGCCCCGAAGCTGTTAGACCCAAGGTACAGAGGGCAGTAGCCAACGACAAGCAGGCCCCAAGTGCCATGTGCAGACTCGAAGAGCAACTGCCTTTGAGAGAGGAAACGGTTGAGAGTGGGCTTTCTGAGGAAGAGAATTACTAGCTGGGAAAGTAGGAACATTGACACAGAATCAGAATGGATGCCCCTACGTGACAGAGTTGGTGAAACTTCCCTTCTAAGACATCTTGAGGCTCCTCAGAAATGTATTCTTCCTTTTGGACGGAACATTCAGGATAAATATGATCCGTTCGAGTTCCTGGTTCTCTCATCAGGTCTGTTTCTTAGAATTCACTGGCACAAGATAAGGGTTTTGATAGTCCAGGGTAAATCCTGACAAAAGCAAAGCACGGTATCTATGAAAAACTAACCACTCAGAAGAGAACAACAGATAAAAGGCCAGGCCGACCTGTCCCTGCAGGATAGGTAAGGTTGGTCTGGCAACAGGGGTAGAGGGGAAGTTTCCATCCTCTGCTAGAAGATCTAGAGAAGACCCCTTCCGGAGAGACCACCAGGAGAGGAGAGCAGTAGGTGCTGATGATGAAGAATATTTTAATCAGCAGATAAGGTCAAAATGACAAAGTTCCAGGATCAGAGTAAACATATGGGATTAAAAAATAAAAATTAAAAAAAAATTTTTTTTGAAAGGACTTTTTTTTTAAAGGACTTTAAACAAAAGTCCTTTTTAAGAGACAGTTGGCTGTTTAAACCAAAAGTACAACTCACTGAGAGAATCGCCGCATTATTTATTGGGGTAGAAAGGACCTGGAATGCAGAAAGACCCATTCTGCAGAAGAAAAATAGAATCACTAACAGGCCTCATGCCTTGCACAGCCAGTGGCTAGAATCCCTGCCTCATGAGACCCTGTGCTAGAAGGCCGCTAGAACCATCTCAACTATGTTCGTCTTTCTTGGAAGCTAACAAGTGTTTGCCAGGTTAAGAGCATGGTAACAATCAGTCACGTTATGTTATAATGATTGTCGGTATCTTTAAAAGCCTTGTCAAGTTCCTTTTTGAGTAACCCTCACCCCACCCTTAGAGAAAGGGTGTGGTTCACCTCTTTGAAATACCTCATTGTTGTTTCACATTTACAATAGCCAAAAAAAAAAAAAAAAAAAATCTTTTAATTAACAAAGTGTTCAGAAGGGGGCGCCACTGTAAACAATGAGAGTTTTCGCTGCCCTGACAGTTTTGTTGCAGAAACAGCAGAAAGCACTCAGGTCAGACACAGCCAAGGGCTGGAGGGATTTTTAAAATTACAAAAACCGAACCAAATCAAACCAAAACAAAAATCAAAACCAATGTCCAAGATTTCAAGTTTGCTACTAAAGGTATGACATTCTCCTAAGACATGCGAGTGACTTGATCAATATATTTATATATTTATATTTGAAGAAGAAGGAACTATTTGATGCAGCAAAACCATAGTGCAAGGACCAATGCCGCGCTTCCCAGAGAACCCCAAGCTCTTTTTCTAGAATGGCCATATGCCTATGCATCAGGCGTCCTCTTTTCACTCCCTTTGTGGATCACCTACCATGGAGGTCATGGAATAACCAATAACCAAAAAAGAAACAAAAAACCAAAACATCCAGGTCTAAGTGATTCGTGGGTGCCATCATGCAATGGCGGACCCTGCCTGGAGAGGAGGAGACTGCTTAAACAGATCGCGGGCAAGCATCTCAGCCCAGGCCTGTGCTGGGGAAGCTGGTTCCCGGCTTTGGGCACAATCAGGAAGCCAGCGAAGTGACCCGAGAGTGCAGCCGGGGTTTAGGGCTGATGATCTTTTTGCGGCCAGGCAGCAGGTGGACACCCGCTCGGGGAGCCAGGCTAGGAGGCCGCTCAGCGCTGGCGCTGGCCACCCTCGCAAGCCCCCCGGGCTTTCCCGGTGCCAGTGCCCCGGGCCCGTGCCTCAGGACGGAGGGGGAGGTGGGCGAGGGCGTGGGCGGTCCGGAGAAGGGGCTTTGCTAATTGCAGAATCCGGGAGTGAGCTCGCGGAGGACGCAGCGGAGAGTCTGAGAGGAGGTGGAGGAGCTGGCGGAGGAGGGGCGCGCAGCTCCGCTGTGCTCTGCTGCAGCCCAGTCCGCACTGCAGGACACCCGCACTCCCGCGCTCCAGCCCAGCTCCTGAGGCCGCACTGTCCCGCTCCCACGGCCCGCTGCCCCGCCCTGCCCCATGGCTTCTCAGGACGACCCTCTGCGAGCAGGTAAAGTGACACCGCGCTGCGCCCTCACCTGGAGCAGAAAGCGCGGGCCGCGAGCTCGCGGGGGTGTCGGGACCCAGCCTCCCGCGACCACCGGGGCAGCGGGACCACCCAGGACGACGCGCCACACCCGGGTCCCCACGGGGTCGGGCCGGGGATGGAGCCAGGCGAGGTGCCCCCCGCAGCGAGCGCAATAGCCCCCTTCACGCGCGTGTGCCGAGGACCCCCTTCCCTCATCCCGAGCTGTGGCCCCGCCACTTTTGTACTGGACTTGGGATCCCAGGTAGAATCTAGTCCCTCAGACCTCCCTGGCAGCAAGGAGCACAGGGCGGGATTCTCAGTTTTTCCGCCCCCCCTCCCCCCTCCTCCCCTGGCTCTTCCTCTCCTCATTCACATGCCTTCTGGCCTCCCTTTCCTCTCCTCATTGTCACTTTTATTAAATGGTTTTGTTCTGCATGTTGACCCGCAGAGCGATTTCATGAATGAATATACATACAGGAAACTGAGTCGTAGCCCACCTGTGGAGGCCTTTCATTAGAATGGTCTCTGGTTCTAGCCTCAGTTCAGAATACTGCCTGTACCTGAGGACCGAGTCCAGATGTTTCTTTCGTCTCTGACTTGAATTTGAAATATATACCATTCATTTGTTGATGGGCATCTAGGTTCTTTCCATAGTTTGGCTATTGTGGATATTGCTTTCTATAAACATTTGGTGCACGTGCCCCTTTGGATCATATAGTAGTCTTCTTTACCTCTATCAGAACCCCAGGAAGCTTTATTTATTTATTTACTCACATAAACGGGTGATCCAACACATCTTTTTTTGATGTTCAAATGTATTATAATGTCTTACCGCTTAACACTATGCTTACTGCTCTCTTTCACTGTCTGACTAAATCCTCATCATCACTATGCCATTTAATCAGAAAGAACATTTGAACTCAGAATTCTCTCCATATCAGGGAATGAAGACTCCACCCTTCTGTTTGTGCAGGTAAAATAAATGTTGATATTGTCTGTCCTGCACATACCCCATCCTGTTCACCAGAATATTCACCATCAGAATAGATACAAAATAAAAACCATACCTCACCACTTCTATTACCACCCAGTATGCTAAAAACACCATCATATGTTCCTGAATTATTGACTTGATTGATAACCCCACTTCCACACATACTGCACTCCTTTCTCCCTGAAAATTTATTTTGGTACAGCAACTTAACCTAAAAATCAAGTCAGATGATTTTATTCTGCTTTTGAAAGTCTTTTGGTATCTTCCCCTTTCATATTAAATAAAAACTGAAGGCGTTTCAATGTACTAGAGGGTCATACATCAATACGTTCTTCCTCTCTCCACCACTATGAACTCCTGATTGGCCTCCTTGTTTTTCCTCAAAAGTAACAGACCAGCTGTTCACACAAAGTCTATATACTTACTTGCTCTGCCTAGAGCAATCTTTTCCTTTAATATTTGTATAACACCCTCCTTCACTTCCTGGGTATTTGTGCAAATGAGTAAAAAGCCTGTATTAAGTGGATATTTTAAAAGCTAAATGAATGGCTTAATAGTTGTATATAGGGGGAAAGGGAACATATTTTCCACGGTTTAGAAGTGGAGTTCTTTTATAGAGTTCTTGTACAAGCCTACACTATGGAACGATAATGGGCAGTTGTACATTGCAATTATACAAACACTTTGGTAATTTATATCCTTTTTTTGGTAATTCATGACTGGACCATTTAATTCCTTAGGAGCATTATAGCATTTCAACTTTTCATGTTCAATAAACTTATTGGGGTTGCTCCCTTTTTTATTCAAATGGAGAAATAGTCATGATTTCATCTAAAGAAAGTGTTATTGATTGTGTTGTTTTCCAGGAATGAGTCGCACATGCTAGTTTAAAAGTTTTGTTAAATTCCCAAGTGTGTCACCGATAAAAGCCTTTTGTAGATTAGTAACTTGCTCAAAACAGAAAAGTTATGTAACACTCAATTGTTATACTATCTTTGTTTCCATCTTGCATTGTAATAACACCCATCTTAACTCTATTTAAGACAGGTCATCGCCAGATGGCTTTCTGGCATTGATTGCATGATATGAAATCTAGTATAACTAAAAGTTTTTGGTTTTAGTAGCCTATAAATCAATTTAGAAAAATATATGTATTTGAATATAAGGTAAAGTTTTAAATTATTTGGCAATAGTAAACTAAACTTTTTTTTGGTAAATTTTTATTTTCTAAAATTTCATTGAGCTCTTTTGCAATAAGAAACAAGTTACAAAAAATTAAGGTTTATTTACCCCAATTCAAAATTATTAGGAATATAATCATAGAGGTTGAAGTATTTAAAATATGGAACCCCAAATATTTTATTAGGTAAATTCTTGAATGCTGAGCATTCACTGTTAAAATATACTACTACTATTGATAGACTGGTAGAAGCCTAAAATCAAATATTTATTAAATATTTATATCCATATCTTTTCATGGCTTGGTAATTCATTTCTCTAGCATTAAATAAGATTCCATTGTTTGCATGTACTACACTTTATTTGAACTTTCACCTATGAAAGGATATCTTGGTTGCTTCCAAGCTTTTGTCAGTAATGAATGAAACTACTATAGACATCTTTGTGGGTATAGGTTTCATCTTCTTTGGATAAATACCAAGAACTGCTACTGCTGAATCATCTGGCAAGAATATGTTTAGTTTTGTAAGAAACTGCCAAGTTGTTTTCCATTCTTTATTCTCAATAGACATGGAAGAACATTCCTGTTGCTCCACATCCTCACCAACATTTCGTGTTCTGTTGTCAGTGTTCTGGATTCTGGGTATGTACTGGTGTCTCTTTTTTGTTTTAATTTGCATTTTCCTGATGACATATGACGTGAAGCATCTTTTTATATGCTTATTTGCCATCTGTAATATTTTCTTTTGTGAGGTATCTGCTAAGGTCTTTGGCTCATTTGTAATCAGGTTTTTCCACGATTGTTGAGTTTTAAGGGGTCTTTGTGTCTTTTTGATTAACAGTCCTTTGCCAGATGTGTATTTTGCAAATTTTTTCTCACAGTCTGTGCTTTGCCTTTTCATTCTCTTGGCATTGTTTCACAGAGTAGACATTTTTAAATTCAGTGCCTGTGCTTTTGTAGCTAAAGTTATTTCCAAAACCAAGGTCATTTAAATTTTCTTCTATATTACCTTCTACATGTTTCATGTTTAGGTTTATAATTTAATCTGAGTTAATTTTTGTGAAGAGTGTATGATATCTGCCTGGATTTATTTTATTTTATTATTTATTTTATTTTTATTTTATATTTTTACATTTAGCTTCACCATTACTCCAGAACCATTTGTTTAAAAGATTGTATTTTGCTCTCTTGTATTGCTTTTGCTTTTATATTAAATATAAAATATAATTGATAATATATATTCTGTTCCTTTAATCTAGTCTTTCTGTGGTATTACAATATCTTGCTTCCAATTATCGGAATGGTATACTTTTTTTAAAGGTTTATTTATTTATTTGACAGAGAGAGAGATCACAAATAGGCAGAGAGACAGACAGAGAGAGAAATGAGGAGAAGCAGGCTCCCTGCTGAGCAGAGAGCCCAATATGGGACTCGACCCCAGGCCCCTGGGATCATGACCTGAGCCAAAGGCAGAAGCTTAACCCACTGAGCCAACCAACCAGGCGCCCCATCGTTATGGTAAACTTTGAAGTCAGTCCTCAGGCTTTGTTCTCCTTCAACACTATGTTGACTATTGTGAGTCTTTGCCTCTCCATATAAACTTTAAAATAAGTTTGTTAATATTAAAAAAAAAAAGAACTTGATGGAGTGCATTAATTGTATAGATAAACTTGGAAACCAGTGACCTCTTGAGCTTAGCAGGAGATAGACCATGGACATCAGTTGTCACAGTGGTGCCTCTGGCAGAACCTATTGCAAATCCCTAGGCAAAATGAGACCTCAAGGATCTGAGAGATGTCTAAGAAGTACTTGATACATCCCTTGGGTATGGTTTATTAAGTGTCCACCTGTCTGAAAGCTGGGGAATCTAGATAAGGGAGGGAAAATTAGTTATGATAAAACATATCAACAAACATGAATAAATGTTGTTAAACTAATTGTCATGGCTCATATACAATATGCCCAACAGAGGGACCATCAAAAGGAAAGCATCAGTTATGTTTATTGTGAAATGTTTTATTCAAAATAAAGCAATGAGAGGGGAAGACACAATGAGAAAATTACCATTTTTTAAATGGTAACCTTCTTACAAAATAGAATAGGGTTTATATTCTAAGTAGTATATTGAAAAGTAAAACATTGGGGTGCCTGGGTTGCTCAGTGGTTTGGGCTGCTGCCTTCGGCTCGGGTCATGATCTCAGGGTCCTGGAATTGAGCCCTGCATCGGGCTCTCTGCTCCGCAGGAAGCCTGCTTCTCTCTCTCTCTCTCTCTCTGCCTGTCTCTCTGCCTACTTGTGATCTCTGTCTGTCAAATAAATAAATAAAATCTTTTTAAAAAAAAGAAAAGAAAGGTAAAACATTAAAAAATAAAATTTAAATTTAAAAAAATTATGTAATTTTTAAAAAAGGTTAAAAAGAGCAGAACCATTTTTCTTGTAACTGGAAAATACATTCTATATATATCTATCAAAAATAACTTGTCGGGTGCCTGGGTGGTTTGTGGGTTAAGCCGCTGCCTTCAGCTCAGGTCATGATCTCAGGGTCCAGGGATGGAGCCCCACATTGGGCTCTCTGCTCAACGGGGACCCTGCTACCTCCTCTCTCTCTTTGCCTGCCTCTCTGCCTACTTGTAATCTCTCTCTCTGTCAAATAAATAAATAAAATCTTTTAAAAAAAATAACTTGTCATGGGGGCACCTGGGTGGCTCAGTGGGTTAAAGCCTCTACCTTCGGCTCAGGTCATGATCCCAGAATCCTTGGATCGAGTCCCACATCGGGCTCTCAGCTCAGCAGGGAGCCTGCTTCCCCCCTCTCACTCTGCCTGACCCTGCCTACTTGTGATCTCTGTCAAAGAAATAAATAAAATCTTTTATAAAAAAATTTTAAAAAATAACTTGTCATGTCTGGAATCAGGAGCATATGGAAAAAAATAATATCTGAGGACAATACTTCTGCCATGTTTTGTGCCTTGTTAATATTTTTAAACAGTCAGGCAACTTTTAGCTTTATTGAAATACCTACTAAGAGACTAGCAGTGCCTTTTGGAGCCCTATGACTATAAAAAGTAATTGCAAATATTCAAAATGTTTAGTATGGTGTCACTATTTAGGGCCACCACCAAGCATGTTTCAGAAGTAAGCATAACTGTTACACTTCTGTAAGGCAAAAGGGCATGTTTTCAGGAGTTCCATCTGCTGTACCAGGAAGTGAATCAAGTAATGAATTTTGTCTATAAAATAATTCACTTTTCAATTTAACATTCCTCATTCCACATTATAATAATAAAAACTAGGAGGAGACTAAAACAAACAAACAACTACAACTACAACAACCAGCTTTTCCTTCAGTGGAAAAGTAAATAGAACCTTATGAGTAGCCTGAAATTTATTTTTAAATATTTTTAAGATAAGCGTTTTTGTTAGAAAACCATCTATTTTATATAGCTAAGAAATAACAGGCAAAGTTTTATTAACGTCTAAAAAGTCTAGTTACTTCTATTTATCTATTAACTCATCTCTTTATGAAGTAGAACATGATCACACCTATTGTATCTACCCAAGTTTGTATGCTTTGGTTATTTTATGTTTGCTATTTCCTTGCTTAATTTTTACAATATTTGATACATAATAGTATCTTTAAGTCCATCTACGGTTTCACAGAATTTGTTTGAACTTCATCAATATGTACAATACTTTTTGCACGTTGATTAAAAATTACGAGATATGGGGGCTCCTGGGTGGCTCAGTGGTTTAGGCTTCTGCCTTCGGCTCAGGTCATGATTTCAGGGTCCTGGGATGGAGCCCCACATCGGGCTCTCTGCTCAGCGGGGAGCCTGCTCCCCCACCCCTCTCTCTGCCTGCCTCTCTACCTACTTTTGATCTGTCAAATGGGTAAATAAGCTCTTTCAAAAAAGATTTACTAGGTGTGAAATACACCGAGGCTATGGGAAGGAAAATGATTTCACCTGATCTGACTAGGAAGTGGTTGAAGCCTGAATTAAAGTGCTACTAAAAGAGTCAAGACCTGGGAAATATATGGGTAAAAAATCCCTAGAAAAACAGCAATAATAACGGGCTGCTCTGTATTGATCCAGATCCTGCGGTAGGCAAAGAAGAGCTGGTTTTAGCCAGAGGATGATCTCCGTTTGTCTTCATGATCTGGCATTTCCTGCAAGCCAGGCATGGGGCTCTGCACTAGAGCTGCAAATGCTGGGGGGCCCTCACTGTCCCTTTTCTCTTCTCAGGGGGACAACGGGCATGTCCATGGTGCAGTGTGACAGGTTTTACCACAGGGAGATAAAAGACTGCCAAGGGTAGGTTGGAGCTGGGAAAAGGCACTTAGGAACAGATTTTGAGGGGAGGTGATAGACAAGGGCAAAGCGAAGAATGGGGATGAGTGTGTCACTTTCAAAGTGCCAGGAGGCAGCACAGTGCATTCGGGAATCTACAGCAAGTTCAGGACAACGGGCAGCTGATCTGGCAGCATCACCTGGGGATGGAGGCTGAGCCCCGGGGTTAACACTGGGGGTGAGCTGGTTTGTATACTATGCCGAGAAGGTGAGGTACTACACTGTGGGGGCACAGGGAGCTACCGGAAAATTTCAAATATCAGAATCGTCACCATCATAGAGTATTTAATTGCAACCTAGCTTTCATCAAGGGTAAGATGCACTATAGTTTATGTTCGACTAAGAAAGAGAAATGCTGTCAGTTAAACTAGGATATGTCATCAAGTGCAAGAGTTATTAGAATGGGGGGGGGGACAAATCTTAGAACAAGTAAACTGTGGTACTAGAATAATTAAGAAAGGTCGAACACTTGGATCAACTAAAAAAGTGATTATTGCTTACCATGTGCCCCAAACTATATTAAGTCTTAGAACAAGAGACGATTTCATCTTGATGCCCCGAAGCTGTTAGACCCAAGGTACAGAGGGCAGTAGCCAACGACAAGCAGGCCCCAAGTGCCATGTGCAGACTCGAAGAGCAACTGCCTTTGAGAGAGGAAACGGTTGAGAGTGGGCTTTCTGAGGAAGAGAATTACTAGCTGGGAAAGTAGGAACATTGACACAGAATCAGAATGGATGCCCCTACGTGACAGAGTTGGTGAAACTTCCCTTCTAAGACATCTTGAGGCTCCTCAGAAATGTATTCTTCATTTTGGACGGAACATTCAGGATAAATATGATCCGTTCGAGTTCCTGGTTCTCTCATCAGGTCTGTTTCTTAGGATTCACTGGCACAAGATAAGGGTTTTGATAGTCCAGGGTAAATCCTGACAAAAGCAAAGCACGGTATCTATGAAAAACTAACCACTCAGAAGAGAACAACAGATAAAAGGCCAGGCCGACCTGACCCTGCAGGATAGGTAAGGTTGGTCTGGCAACAGGGGTAGAGGGGAAGTGCCCATCCTCTGCTAGAAGAGCTAGAGAAGACCCCTTCCGGAGAGACCACCAGGAGAGGAGAGCAGTAGGTGCTGATGATGAAGAATATTTTAATCAGCAGATAAGGTCAAAATGACAAAGTTCCAGGATCAGAGTAAACTATGGGATTAAAAAATAAAAATTAAAAAAAAAATTTTTTTTTAAAGGACTTTTTTTTTAAAGGACTTTAAACAAAAGTCCTTTTTAAGAGACAGTTGGCTGTTTAAACCAAAAGTACAACTCACTGAGAGAATCGCCGCATTATTTATTGGGGTAGAAAGGACCTGGAATGCAGAAAGACCCATTCTGCAGAAGAAAAAATAGAATCACTAACAGGCCTCATGCCTTGCACAGCCAGTGGCTAGAATCCCTGCCTCATGAGACCCTGTGCTAGAAGGCCGCTAGAACCATCTCAACTATGTTCGTCTTTCTTGGAAGCTAACAAGTGTTTGCCAGGTTAAGAGCATGGTAACAATCAGTCACGTTATGTTATAATGATTGTCGGTATCTTTAAAAGCCTTGTCAAGTTCCTTTTTGAGTAACCCTCACCCCACCCTTAGAGAAAGGGTGTGGTTCACCTCTTTGAAATACCTCATTGTTGTTTCACATTTACAATAGCCAAAAAAAAAAAAAAAAAAATCTTTTAATTAACAAAGTGTTCAGAAGGGGGCGCCACTGTAAACAATGAGAGTTTTCGCTGCCCTGACAGTTTTGTTGCAGAAACAGCAGAAAGCACTCAGGTCAGACACAGCCAAGGGCTGGAGGGATTTTTAAAATTACAAAAACCGAACCAAATCAAACCAAAACAAAAATCAAAACCAATGTCCAAGATTTCAAGTTTGCTACTAAAGGTATGACATTCTCCTAAGACATGCGAGTGACTTGATCAATATATTTATATATTTATATTTGAAGAAGAAGGAACTATTTGATGCAGCAAAACCATAGTGCAAGGACCAATGCCGCGCTTCCCAGAGAACCCCAAGCTCTTTTTCTAGAATGGCCATATGCCTATGCATCAGGCGTCCTCTTTTCACTCCCTTTGTGGATCACCTACCATGGAGGTCATGGAATAACCAATAACCAAAAAAGAAACAAAAAACCAAAACATCCAGGTCTAAGTGATTCGTGGGTGCCATCATGCAATGGCGGACCCTGCCTGGAGAGGAGGAGACTGCTTAAACAGATCGCGGGCAAGCATCTCAGCCCAGGCCTGTGCTGGGGAAGCTGGTTCCCGGCTTTGGGCACAATCAGGAAGCCAGCGAAGTGACCCGAGAGTGCAGCCGGGGTTTAGGGCTGATGATCTTTTTGCGGCCAGGCAGCAGGTGGACACCCGCTCGGGGAGCCAGGCTAGGAGGCCGCTCAGCGCTGGCGCTGGCCACCCTCGCAAGCCCCCCGGGCTTTCCCGGTGCCAGTGCCCCGGGCCCGTGCCTCAGGACGGAGGGGGAGGTGGGCGAGGGCGTGGGCGGTCCGGAGAAGGGGCTTTGCTAAAAGCAGAATCCGGGAGTGAGCTCGCGGAGGACGCAGCGGAGAGTCTGAGAGGAGGTGGAGGAGCTGGCGGAGGAGGGGCGCGCAGCTCCGCTGTGCTCTGCTGCAGCCCAGTCCGCACTGCAGGACACCCGCACTCCCGCGCTCCAGCCCAGCTCCTGAGGCCGCACTGTCCCGCTCCCACGGCCCGCTGCCCCGCCCTGCCCCATGGCTTCTCAGGACGACCCTCTGCGAGCAGGTAAAGTGACACCGCGCTGCGCCCTCACCTGGAGCAGAAAGCGCGGGCCGCGAGCTCGCGGGGGTGTCGGGACCCAGCCTCCCGCGGCCACCGGGGCAGCGGGACCACCCAGGACGACGCGCCACACCCGGGTCCCCACGGGGTCGGGCCGGGGATGGAGCCAGGCGAGGTGCCCCCCGTAGCGAGCGCAATAGCCCCCTTCACGCGCGTGTGCCGAGGACCCCCTTCCCTCATCCCGAGCTGTGGCCCCGCCACTTTTGTACTGGACTTGGGATCCCAGGTAGAAACTAGTCCCTCAGACCTCCCTGGCAGCAAGGAGCACAGGGCGGGATTCTCAGTTTTTCCGCCCCCCCTCCCCCCTCCTCCCCTGGCTCTTCCTCTCCTCATTCACATGCCTTCTGGCCTCCCTTTCCTCTCCTCATTGTCACTTTTATTAAATGGTTTTGTTCTGCATGTTGACCCGCAGAGCGATTTCATGAATGAATATACATACAGGAAACTGAGTCGTAGCCCACCTGTGGAGGCCTTTCATTAGAATGGTCTCTGGTTCTAGCCTCAGTTCAGAATACTGCCTGTACCTGAGGACCGAGTCCAGATGTTTCTTTCGTCTCTGACTTGAATTTGAAATATATACCATTCATTTGTTGATGGGCATCTAGGTTCTTTCCATAGTTTGGCTATTGTGGATATTGCTTTCTATAAACATTTGGTGCACGTGCCCCTTTGGATCATATAGTAGTCTTCTTTACCTCTATCAGAACCCCAGGAAGCTTTATTTATTTATTTACTCACATAAACGGGTGATCCAACACATCTTTTTTTGATGTTCAAATGTATTATAATGTCTTACCGCTTAACACTATGCTTACTGCTCTCTTTCACTGTCTGACTAAATCCTCATCATCACTATGCCATTTAATCAGAAAGAACATTTGAACTCAGAATTCTCTCCATATCAGGGAATGAAGACTCCACCCTTCTGTTTGTGCAGGTAAAATAAATGTTGATATTGTCTGTCCTGCACATACCCCATCCTGTTCACCAGAATATTCACCATCAGAATAGATACAAAATAAAAACCATACCTCACCACTTCTATTACCACCCAGTATGCTAAAAACACCATCATATGTTCCTGAATTATTGACTTGATTGATAACCCCACTTCCACACATACTGCACTCCTTTCTCCCTGAAAATTTATTTTGGTACAGCAACTTAACCTAAAAATCAAGTCAGATGATTTTATTCTGCTTTTGAAAGTCTTTTGGTATCTTCCCCTTTCATATTAAATAAAAACTGAAGGCGTTTCAATGTACTAGAGGGTCATACATCAATACGTTCTTCCTCTCTCCACCACTATGAACTCCTGATTGGCCTCCTTGTTTTTCCTCAAAAGTAACAGACCAGCTGTTCACACAAAGTCTATATACTTACTTGCTCTGCCTAGAGCAATCTTTTCCTTTAATATTTGTATAACACCCTCCTTCACTTCCTGGGTATTTGTGCAAATGAGTAAAAAGCCTGTATTAAGTGGATATTTTAAAAGCTAAATGAATGGCTTAATAGTTGTATATAGGGGGAAAGGGAACATATTTTCCACGGTTTAGAAGTGGAGTTCTTTTATAGAGTTCTTGTACAAGCCTACACTATGGAACGATAATGGGCAGTTGTACATTGCAATTATACAAACACTTTGGTAATTTATATCCTTTTTTTGGTAATTCATGACTGGACCATTTAATTCCTTAGGAGCATTATAGCATTTCAACTTTTCATGTTCAATAAACTTATTGGGGTTGCTCCCTTTTTTATTCAAATGGAGAAATAGTCATGATTTCATCTAAAGAAAGTGTTATTGATTGTGTTGTTTTCCAGGAATGAGTCGCACATGCTAGTTTAAAAGTTTTGTTAAATTCCCAAGTGTGTCACCGATAAAAGCCTTTTGTAGATTAGTAACTTGCTCAAAACAGAAAAGTTATGTAACACTCAATTGTTATACTATCTTTGTTTCCATCTTGCATTGTAATAACACCCATCTTAACTCTATTTAAGACAGGTCATCGCCAGATGGCTTTCTGGCATTGATTGCATGATATGAAATCTAGTATAACTAAAAGTTTTTGGTTTTAGTAGCCTATAAATCAACTTAGAAAAATATATGTATTTGAATATAAGGTAAAGTTTTAAATTATTTGGCAATAGTAAACTAAACTTTTTTTTGGTAAATTTTTATTTTCTAAAATTTCATTGAGCTCTTTTGCAATAAGAAACAAGTTACAAAAAATTAAGTTTTATTTACCCCAATTCAAAATTATTAGGAATATAATCATAGAGGTTGAAGTATTTAAAATATGGAACCCCAAATATTTTATTAGGTAAATTCTTGAATGCTGGGCATTCACTGTTAAAATATACTACTACTATTGATAGACTGGTAGAAGCCTAAAATCAAATATTTATTAAATATTTATATCCATATCTTTTCATGGCTTGGTAATTCATTTCTCTAGCATTAAATAAGATTCCATTGTTTGCATGTACTACACTTTATTTGAACTTTCACCTATGAAAGGATATCTTGGTTGCTTCCAAGCTTTTGTCAGTAATGAATAAAACTACTATAGACATCTTTGTGGGTATAGGTTTCATCTTCTTTGGATAAATACCAAGAACTGCTACTGCTGAATCATCTGGCAAGAATATGTTTAGTTTTGTAAGAAACTGCCAAGTTGTTTTCCATTCTTTATTCTCAATAGACATGGAAGAACATTCCTGTTGCTCCACATCCTCACCAACATTTCGTGTTCTGTTGTCAGTGTTCTGGATTCTGGGTATGTACTGGTGTCTCTTTTTTGTTTTAATTTGCATTTTCCTGATGACATATGATGTGAAGCATCTTTTTATATGCTTATTTGCCATCTGTAATATTTTCTTTTGTGAGGTATCTGCTAAGGTCTTTGGCTCATTTGTAATCAGGTTTTTCCACGATTGTTGAGTTTTAAGGGGTCTTTGTGTCTTTTTGATTAACAGTCCTTTGCCAGATGTGTATTTTGCAAATTTTTTCTCACAGTCTGTGCTTTGCCTTTTCATTCTCTTGGCATTGTTTCACAGAGTAGACATTTTTAAATTCAGTGCTTGTGCTTTTGTAGCTAAAGTTATTTCCAAAACCAAGGTCATTTAAATTTTCTTCTATATTACCTTCTACATGTTTCATGTTTAGGTTTATAATTTAATCTGAGTTAATTTTTGTGAAGAGTGTATGATATCTGCCTGGATTTATTTTATTTTATTATTTATTTTATTTTTATTTTATATTTTTACATTTAGCTTCACCATTACTCCAGAACCATTTGTTTGAAAGATTGTATTTTGCTCTCTTGTATTGCTTTTGCTTTTATATTAAATATAAAATATAATTGATAATATATATTCTGTTCCTTTAATCTAGTCTTTCTGTGGTATTACAATATCTTGCTTCCAATTATCGGAATGGTATACTTTTTTTTAAAGGTTTATTTATTTATTTGACAGAGAGAGAGATCACAAATAGGCAGAGAGACAGACAGAGAGAGAAATGAGGAGAAGCAGGCTCCCTGCTGAGCAGAGAGCCCAATATGGGACTCGACCCCAGGCCCCTGGGATCATGACCTGAGCCAAAGGCAGAAGCTTAACCCACTGAGCCAACCAACCAGGCGCCCCATCGTTATGGTAAACTTTGAAGTCAGTCCTCAGGCTTTGTTCTCCTTCAACACTATGTTGACTATTGTGAGTCTTTGCCTCTCCATATAAACTTTAAAATAAGTTTGTTAATATTAAAAAAAAAAGAACTTGATGGAGTGCATTAATTGTATAGATAAACTTGGAAACCAGTGACCTCTTGAGCTTAGCAGGAGATAGACCATGGACATCAGTTGTCACAGTGGTGCCTCTGGCAGAACCTATTGCAAATCCCTAGGCAAAATGAGACCTCAAGGATCTGAGAGATGTCTAAGAAGTACTTGATACATCCCTTGGGTATGGTTTATTAAGTGTCCACCTGTCTGAAAGCTGGGGAATCTAGATAAGGGAGGGAAAATTAGTTATGATAAAACATATCAACAAACATAAATAAATGTTGTAAAACTAATTGTCATGGCTCATATACAATATGCCCAACAGAGGGACCATCAAAAGGAAAGCATCAGTTATGTTTATTGTGAAATGTTTTATTCAAAATAAAGCAATGAGAGGGGAAGACACAATGAGAAAATTACCATTTTTTAAATGGTAACCTTCTTACAAAATAGAATAGGGTTTATATTCTAAGTAGTATATTGAAAAGTAAAACATTGGGGTGCCTGGGTGGCTCAGTGGTTTGGGCTGCTGCCTTCGGCTCGGGTCATGATCTCAGGGTCCTGGAATTGAGCCCTGCATCGGGCTCTCTGCTCCGCAGGAAGCCTGCTTCTCTCTCTCTCTCTCTCTCTGCCTGTCTCTCTGCCTACTTGTGATCTCTGTCTGTCAAATAAATAAATAAAATCTTTTTAAAAAAAAGAAAAGAAAGGTAAAACATTAAAAAATAAAATTTAAATTTAAAAAAATTATGTAATTTTTAAAAAAGGTTAAAAAGAGCAGAACCATTTTTCTTGTAACTGGAAAATACATTCTATATATATCTATCAAAAATAACTTGTCGGGTGCCTGGGTGGTTTGTGGGTTAAGCCGCTGCCTTCAGCTCAGGTCATGATCTCAGGGTCCAGGGATGGAGCCCCACATTGGGCTCTCTGCTCAACGGGGACCCTGCTACCTCCTCTCTCTCTTTGCCTGCCTCTCTGCCTACTTGTAATCTCTCTCTCTGTCAAATAAATAAATAAAATCTTTTAAAAAAAATAACTTGTCATGGGGGCACCTGGGTGGCTCAGTGGGTTAAAGCCTCTACCTTCGGCTCAGGTCATGATCCCAGAATCCTTGGATCGAGTCCCACATCGGGCTCTCAGCTCAGCAGGGAGCCTGCTTCCCCCCTCTCACTCTGCCTGACCCTGCCTACTTGTGATCTCTGTCAAAGAAATAAATAAAATCTTTTATAAAAAAATTTTAAAAAATAACTTGTCATGTCTGGAATCAGGAGCATATGGAAAAAAATAATATCTGAGGACAATACTTCTGCCATGTTTTGTGCCTTGTTAATATTTTTAAACAGTCAGGCAACTTTTAGCTTTATTGAAATACCTACTAAGAGACTAGCAGTGCCTTTTGGAGCCCTATGACTATAAAAAGTAATTGCAAATATTCAAAATGTTTAGTATGGTGTCACTATTTAGGGCCACCACCAAGCATGTTTCAGAAGTAAGCATAACTGTTACACTTCTGTAAGGCAAAAGGGCATGTTTTCAGGAGTTCCATCTGCTGTACCAGGAAGTGAATCAAGTAATGAATTTTGTCTATAAAATAATTCACTTTTCAATTTAACATTCCTCATTCCACATTATAATAATAAAAACTAGGAGGAGACTAAAACAAACAAACAACTACAACTACAACAACCAGCTTTTCCTTCAGTGGAAAAGTAAATAGAACCTTATGAGTAGCCTGAAATTTATTTTTAAATATTTTTAAGATAAGCGTTTTTGTTAGAAAACCATCTATTTTATATAGCTAAGAAATAACAGGCAAAGTTTTATTAACGTCTAAAAAGTCTAGTTACTTCTATTTATCTATTAACTCATCTCTTTATGAAGTAGAACATGATCACACCTATTGTATCTACCCAAGTTTGTATGCTTTGGTTATTTTATGTTTGCTATTTCCTTGCTTAATTTTTACAATATTTGATACATAATAGTATCTTTAAGTCCATCTACGGTTTCACAGAATTTGTTTGAACTTCATCAATATGTACAATACTTTTTGCACGTTGATTAAAAATTACGAGATATGGGGGCTCCTGGGTGGCTCAGTGGTTTAGGCTTCTGCCTTCGGCTCAGGTCATGATTTCAGGGTCCTGGGATGGAGCCCCACATCGGGCTCTCTGCTCAGCGGGGAGCCTGCTCCCCCACCCCTCTCTCTGCCTGCCTCTCTACCTACTTTTGATCTGTCAAATGGGTAAATAAGCTCTTTCAAAAAAGATTTACTAGGTGTGAAATACACCGAGGCTATGGGAAGGAAAATGATTTCACCTGATCTGACTAGGAAGTGGTTGAAGCCTGAATTAAAGTGCTACAAAAAGAGTCAAGACCTGGGAAATATATGGGTAAAAAATCCCTAGAAAAACAGCAATAATAACGGGCTGCTCTGTATTGATCCAGATCCTGCGGTAGGCAAAGAAGAGCTGGTTTTAGCCAGAGGATGATCTCCGTTTGTCTTCATGATCTGGCATTTCCTGCAAGCCAGGCATGGGGCTCTGCACTAGAGCTGCAAATGCTGGGGGGCCCTCACTGTCCCTTTTCTCTTCTCAGGGGGACAACGGGCATGTCCATGGTGCAGTGTGACAGGTTTTACCACAGGGAGATAAAAGACTGCCAAGGGTAGGTTGGAGCTGGGAAAAGGCACTTAGGAACAGATTTTGAGGGGAGGTGATAGACAAGGGCAAAGCGAAGAATGGGGATGAGTGTGTCACTTTCAAAGTGCCAGGAGGCAGCACAGTGCATTCGGGAATCTACAGCAAGTTCAGGACAACGGGCAGCTGATCTGGCAGCATCACCTGGGGATGGAGGCTGAGCCCCGGGGTTAACACTGGGGGTGAGCTGGTTTGTATACTATGCCGAGAAGGTGAGGTACTACACTGTGGGGGCACAGGGAGCTACCGGAAAATTTCAAATATCAGAATCGTCACCATCATAGAGTATTTAATTGCAACCTAGCTTTCATCAAGGGTAAGATGCACTATAGTTTATGTTCGACTAAGAAAGAGAAATGCTGTCAGTTAAACTAGGATATGTCATCAAGTGCAAGAGTTATTAGAATGGGGGGGGGGGGACAAATCTTAGAACAAGTAAACTGTGGTACTAGAATAATTAAGAAAGGTCGAACACTTGGATCAACTAAAAAAGTGATTATTGCTTACCATGTGCCCCAAACTATATTAAGTCTTAGAACAAGAGACGATTTCATCTTGATGCCCCGAAGCTGTTAGACCCAAGGTACAGAGGGCAGTAGCCAACGACAAGCAGGCCCCAAGTGCCATGTGCAGACTCGAAGAGCAACTGCCTTTGAGAGAGGAAACGGTTGAGAGTGGGCTTTCTGAGGAAGAGAATTACTAGCTGGGAAAGTAGGAACATTGACACAGAATCAGAATGGATGCCCCTACGTGACAGAGTTGGTGAAACTTCCCTTCTAAGACATCTTGAGGCTCCTCAGAAATGTATTCTTCATTTTGGACGGAACATTCAGGATAAATATGATCCGTTCGAGTTCCTGGTTCTCTCATCAGGTCTGTTTCTTAGGATTCACTGGCACAAGATAAGGGTTTTGATAGTCCAGGGTAAATCCTGACAAAAGCAAAGCACGGTATCTATGAAAAACTAACCACTCAGAAGAGAACAACAGATAAAAGGCCAGGCCGACCTGACCCTGCAGGATAGGTAAGGTTGGTCTGGCAACAGGGGTAGAGGGGAAGTGCCCATCCTCTGCTAGAAGAGCTAGAGAAGACCCCTTCCGGAGAGACCACCAGGAGAGGAGAGCAGTAGGTGCTGATGATGAAGAATATTTTAATCAGCAGATAAGGTCAAAATGACAAAGTTCCAGGATCAGAGTAAACTATGGGATTAAAAAATAAAAATTAAAAAAAATTTTTTTTTGAAAGGACTTTTTTTTTAAAGGACTTTAAACAAAAGTCCTTTTTAAGAGACAGTTGGCTGTTTAAACCAAAAGTACAACTCACTGAGAGAATCGCCGCATTATTTATTGGGGTAGAAAGGACCTGGAATGCAGAAAGACCCATTCTGCAGAAGAAAAAATAGAATCACTAACAGGCCTCATGCCTTGCACAGCCAGTGGCTAGAATCCCTGCCTCATGAGACCCTGTGCTAGAAGGCCGCTAGAACCATCTCAACTATGTTCGTCTTTCTTGGAAGCTAACAAGTGTTTGCCAGGTTAAGAGCATGGTAACAATCAGTCACGTTATGTTATAATGATTGTCGGTATCTTTAAAAGCCTTGTCAAGTTCCTTTTTGAGTAACCCTCACCCCACCCTTAGAGAAAGGGTGTGGTTCACCTCTTTGAAATACCTCATTGTTGTTTCACATTTACAATAGCCAAAAAAAAAAAAAAAAAAAAATCTTTTAATTAACAAAGTGTTCAGAAGGGGGCGCCACTGTAAACAATGAGAGTTTTCGCTGCCCTGACAGTTTTGTTGCAGAAACAGCAGAAAGCACTCAGGTCAGACACAGCCAAGGGCTGGAGGGATTTTTAAAATTACAAAAACCGAACCAAATCAAACCAAAACAAAAATCAAAACCAATGTCCAAGATTTCAAGTTTGCTACTAAAGGTATGACATTCTCCTAAGACATGCGAGTGACTTGATCAATATATTTATATATTTATATTTGAAGAAGAAGGAACTATTTGATGCAGCAAAACCATAGTGCAAGGACCAATGCCGCGCTTCCCAGAGAACCCCAAGCTCTTTTTCTAGAATGGCCATATGCCTATGCATCAGGCGTCCTCTTTTCACTCCCTTTGTGGATCACCTACCATGGAGGTCATGGAATAACCAATAACCAAAAAAGAAACAAAAAACCAAAACATCCAGGTCTAAGTGATTCGTGGGTGCCATCATGCAATGGCGGACCCTGCCTGGAGAGGAGGAGACTGCTTAAACAGATCGCGGGCAAGCATCTCAGCCCAGGCCTGTGCTGGGGAAGCTGGTTCCCGGCTTTGGGCACAATCAGGAAGCCAGCGAAGTGACCCGAGAGTGCAGCCGGGGTTTAGGGCTGATGATCTTTTTGCGGCCAGGCAGCAGGTGGACACCCGCTCGGGGAGCCAGGCTAGGAGGCCGCTCAGCGCTGGCGCTGGCCACCCTCGCAAGCCCCCCGGGCTTTCCCGGTGCCAGTGCCCCGGGCCCGTGCCTCAGGACGGAGGGGGAGGTGGGCGAGGGCGTGGGCGGTCCGGAGAAGGGGCTTTGCTAAAAGCAGAATCCGGGAGTGAGCTCGCGGAGGACGCAGCGGAGAGTCTGAGAGGAGGTGGAGGAGCTGGCGGAGGAGGGGCGCGCAGCTCCGCTGTGCTCTGCTGCAGCCCAGTCCGCACTGCAGGACACCCGCACTCCCGCGCTCCAGCCCAGCTCCTGAGGCCGCACTGTCCCGCTCCCACGGCCCGCTGCCCCGCCCTGCCCCATGGCTTCTCAGGACGACCCTCTGCGAGCAGGTAAAGTGACACCGCGCTGCGCCCTCACCTGGAGCAGAAAGCGCGGGCCGCGAGCTCGCGGGGGTGTCGGGACCCAGCCTCCCGCGGCCACCGGGGCAGCGGGACCACCCAGGACGACGCGCCACACCCGGGTCCCCACGGGGTCGGGCCGGGGATGGAGCCAGGCGAGGTGCCCCCCGTAGCGAGCGCAATAGCCCCCTTCACGCGCGTGTGCCGAGGACCCCCTTCCCTCATCCCGAGCTGTGGCCCCGCCACTTTTGTACTGGACTTGGGATCCCAGGTAGAAACTAGTCCCTCAGACCTCCCTGGCAGCAAGGAGCACAGGGCGGGATTCTCAGTTTTTCCGCCCCCCCTCCCCCCTCCTCCCCTGGCTCTTCCTCTCCTCATTCACATGCCTTCTGGCCTCCCTTTCCTCTCCTCATTGTCACTTTTATTAAATGGTTTTGTTCTGCATGTTGACCCGCAGAGCGATTTCATGAATGAATATACATACAGGAAACTGAGTCGTAGCCCACCTGTGGAGGCCTTTCATTAGAATGGTCTCTGGTTCTAGCCTCAGTTCAGAATACTGCCTGTACCTGAGGACCGAGTCCAGATGTTTCTTTCGTCTCTGACTTGAATTTGAAATATATACCATTCATTTGTTGATGGGCATCTAGGTTCTTTCCATAGTTTGGCTATTGTGGATATTGCTTTCTATAAACATTTGGTGCACGTGCCCCTTTGGATCATATAGTAGTCTTCTTTACCTCTATCAGAACCCCAGGAAGCTTTATTTATTTATTTACTCACATAAACGGGTGATCCAACACATCTTTTTTTGATGTTCAAATGTATTATAATGTCTTACCGCTTAACACTATGCTTACTGCTCTCTTTCACTGTCTGACTAAATCCTCATCATCACTATGCCATTTAATCAGAAAGAACATTTGAACTCAGAATTCTCTCCATATCAGGGAATGAAGACTCCACCCTTCTGTTTGTGCAGGTAAAATAAATGTTGATATTGTCTGTCCTGCACATACCCCATCCTGTTCACCAGAATATTCACCATCAGAATAGATACAAAATAAAAACCATACCTCACCACTTCTATTACCACCCAGTATGCTAAAAACACCATCATATGTTCCTGAATTATTGACTTGATTGATAACCCCACTTCCACACATACTGCACTCCTTTCTCCCTGAAAATTTATTTTGGTACAGCAACTTAACCTAAAAATCAAGTCAGATGATTTTATTCTGCTTTTGAAAGTCTTTTGGTATCTTCCCCTTTCATATTAAATAAAAACTGAAGGCGTTTCAATGTACTAGAGGGTCATACATCAATACGTTCTTCCTCTCTCCACCACTATGAACTCCTGATTGGCCTCCTTGTTTTTCCTCAAAAGTAACAGACCAGCTGTTCACACAAAGTCTATATACTTACTTGCTCTGCCTAGAGCAATCTTTTCCTTTAATATTTGTATAACACCCTCCTTCACTTCCTGGGTATTTGTGCAAATGAGTAAAAAGCCTGTATTAAGTGGATATTTTAAAAGCTAAATGAATGGCTTAATAGTTGTATATAGGGGGAAAGGGAACATATTTTCCACGGTTTAGAAGTGGAGTTCTTTTATAGAGTTCTTGTACAAGCCTACACTATGGAACGATAATGGGCAGTTGTACATTGCAATTATACAAACACTTTGGTAATTTATATCCTTTTTTTGGTAATTCATGACTGGACCATTTAATTCCTTAGGAGCATTATAGCATTTCAACTTTTCATGTTCAATAAACTTATTGGGGTTGCTCCCTTTTTTATTCAAATGGAGAAATAGTCATGATTTCATCTAAAGAAAGTGTTATTGATTGTGTTGTTTTCCAGGAATGAGTCGCACATGCTAGTTTAAAAGTTTTGTTAAATTCCCAAGTGTGTCACCGATAAAAGCCTTTTGTAGATTAGTAACTTGCTCAAAACAGAAAAGTTATGTAACACTCAATTGTTATACTATCTTTGTTTCCATCTTGCATTGTAATAACACCCATCTTAACTCTATTTAAGACAGGTCATCGCCAGATGGCTTTCTGGCATTGATTGCATGATATGAAATCTAGTATAACTAAAAGTTTTTGGTTTTAGTAGCCTATAAATCAATTTAGAAAAATATATGTATTTGAATATAAGGTAAAGTTTTAAATTATTTGGCAATAGTAAACTAAACTTTTTTTTGGTAAATTTTTATTTTCTAAAATTTCATTGAGCTCTTTTGCAATAAGAAACAAGTTACAAAAAATTAAGGTTTATTTACCCCAATTCAAAATTATTAGGAATATAATCATAGAGGTTGAAGTATTTAAAATATGGAACCCCAAATATTTTATTAGGTAAATTCTTGAATGCTGAGCATTCACTGTTAAAATATACTACTACTATTGATAGACTGGTAGAAGCCTAAAATCAAATATTTATTAAATATTTATATCCATATCTTTTCATGGCTTGGTAATTCATTTCTCTAGCATTAAATAAGATTCCATTGTTTGCATGTACTACACTTTATTTGAACTTTCACCTATGAAAGGATATCTTGGTTGCTTCCAAGCTTTTGTCAGTAATGAATAAAACTACTATAGACATCTTTGTGGGTATAGGTTTCATCTTCTTTGGATAAATACCAAGAACTGCTACTGCTGAATCATCTGGCAAGAATATGTTTAGTTTTGTAAGAAACTGCCAAGTTGTTTTCCATTCTTTATTCTCAATAGACATGGAAGAACATTCCTGTTGCTCCACATCCTCACCAACATTTCGTGTTCTGTTGTCAGTGTTCTGGATTCTGGGTATGTACTGGTGTCTCTTTTTTGTTTTAATTTGCATTTTCCTGATGACATATGATGTGAAGCATCTTTTTATATGCTTATTTGCCATCTGTAATATTTTCTTTTGTGAGGTATCTGCTAAGGTCTTTGGCTCATTTGTAATCAGGTTTTTCCACGATTGTTGAGTTTTAAGGGGTCTTTGTGTCTTTTTGATTAACAGTCCTTTGCCAGATGTGTATTTTGCAAATTTTTTCTCACAGTCTGTGCTTTGCCTTTTCATTCTCTTGGCATTGTTTCACAGAGTAGACATTTTTAAATTCAGTGCTTGTGCTTTTGTAGCTAAAGTTATTTCCAAAACCAAGGTCATTTAAATTTTCTTCTATATTACCTTCTACATGTTTCATGTTTAGGTTTATAATTTAATCTGAGTTAATTTTTGTGAAGAGTGTATGATATCTGCCTGGATTTATTTTATTTTATTATTTATTTTATTTTTATTTTATATTTTTACATTTAGCTTCACCATTACTCCAGAACCATTTGTTTGAAAGATTGTATTTTGCTCTCTTGTATTGCTTTTGCTTTTATATTAAATATAAAATATAATTGATAATATATATTCTGTTCCTTTAATCTAGTCTTTCTGTGGTATTACAATATCTTGCTTCCAATTATCGTTATGGTATACTTTTTTTAAAGGTTTATTTATTTATTTGACAGAGAGAGAGATCACAAATAGGCAGAGAGACAGACAGAGAGAGAAATGAGGAGAAGCAGGCTCCCTGCTGAGAAGAGAGCCCAATATGGGACTCGACCCCAGGCCCCTGGGATCATGACCTGAGCCAAAGGCAGAAGCTTAACCCACTGAGCCAACCAACCAGGCGCCCCATCGTTATGGTAAACTTTGAAGTCAGTCCTCAGGCTTTGTTCTCCTTCAACACTATGTTGACTATTGTGAGTCTTTGCCTCTCCATATAAACTTTAAAATAAGTTTGTTAATATTAAAAAAAAAAAGAACTTGATGGAGTGCATTAATTGTATAGATAAACTTGGAAACCAGTGACCTCTTGAGCTTAGCAGGAGATAGACCATGGACATCAGTTGTCACAGTGGTGCCTCTGGCAGAACCTATTGCAAATCCCTAGGCAAAATGAGACCTCAAGGATCTGAGAGATGTCTAAGAAGTACTTGATACATCCCTTGGGTATGGTTTATTAAGTGTCCACCTGTCTGAAAGCTGGGGAATCTAGATAAGGGAGGGAAAATTAGTTATGATAAAACATATCAACAAACATGAATAAATGTTGTAAAACTAATTGTCATGGCTCATATACAATATGCCCAACAGAGGGACCATCAAAAGGAAAGCATCAGTTATGTTTATTGTGAAATGTTTTATTCAAAATAAAGCAATGAGAGGGGAAGACACAATGAGAAAATTACCATTTTTTAAATGGTAACCTTCTTACAAAATAGAATAGGGTTTATATTCTAAGTAGTATATTGAAAAGTAAAACATTGGGGTGCCTGGGTGGCTCAGTGGTTTGGGCTGCTGCCTTCGGCTCGGGTCATGATCTCAGGGTCCTGGAATTGAGCCCTGCATCGGGCTCTCTGCTCCGCAGGAAGCCTGCTTCTCTCTCTCTCTCTCTCTCTGCCTGTCTCTCTGCCTACTTGTGATCTCTGTCTGTCAAATAAATAAATAAAATCTTTTTTAAAAAAAGAAAAGAAAGGTAAAACATTAAAAAATAAAATTTAAATTTACAAAAATTATGTAATTTTTAAAAAAGGTTAAAAAGAGCAGAACCATTTTTCTTGTAACTGGAAAATACATTCTATATATATCTATCAAAAATAACTTGTCGGGTGCCTGGGTGGTTTGTGGGTTAAGCCGCTGCCTTCAGCTCAGGTCATGATCTCAGGGTCCAGGGATGGAGCCCCACATTGGGCTCTCTGCTCAACGGGGACCCTGCTACCTCCTCTCTCTCTTTGCCTGCCTCTCTGCCTACTTGTAATCTCTCTCTCTGTCAAATAAATAAATAAAATCTTTTAAAAAAAATAACTTGTCATGGGGGCACCTGGGTGGCTCAGTGGGTTAAAGCCTCTACCTTCGGCTCAGGTCATGATCCCAGAATCCTTGGATCGAGTCCCACATCGGGCTCTCAGCTCAGCAGGGAGCCTGCTTCCCCCCTCTCACTCTGCCTGACCCTGCCTACTTGTGATCTCTGTCAAAGAAATAAATAAAATCTTTTATAAAAAAATTTTAAAAAATAACTTGTCATGTCTGGAATCAGGAGCATATGGAAAAAAATAATATCTGAGGACAATACTTCTGCCATGTTTTGTGCCTTGTTAATATTTTTAAACAGTCAGGCAACTTTTAGCTTTATTCAAATACCTACTAAGAGACTAGCAGTGCCTTTTGGAGCCCTATGACTATAAAAAGTAATTGCAAATATTCAAAATGTTTAGTATGGTGTCACTATTTAGGGCCACCACCAAGCATGTTTCAGAAGTAAGCATAACTGTTACACTTCTGTAAGGCAAAAGGGCATGTTTTCAGGAGTTCCATCTGCTGTACCAGGAAGTGAATCAAGTAATGAATTTTGTCTATAAAATAATTCACTTTTCAATTTAACATTCCTCATTCCACATTATAATAATAAAAACTAGGAGGAGACTAAAACAAACAAACAACTACAACTACAACAACCAGCTTTTCCTTCAGTGGAAAAGTAAATAGAACCTTATGAGTAGCCTGAAATTTATTTTTAAATATTTTTAAGATAAGCGTTTTTGTTAGAAAACCATCTATTTTATATAGCTAAGAAATAACAGGCAAAGTTTTATTAACGTCTAAAAAGTCTAGTTACTTCTATTTATCTATTAACTCATCTCTTTATGAAGTAGAACATGATCACACCTATTGTATCTACCCAAGTTTGTATGCTTTGGTTATTTTATGTTTGCTATTTCCTTGCTTAATTTTTGCAATATTTGATACATAATAGTATCTTTAAGTCCATCTACGGTTTCACAGAATTTGTTTGAACTTCATCAATATGTACAATACTTTTTGCACGTTGATTAAAAATTACGAGATATGGGGGCTCCTGGGTGGCTCAGTGGTTTAGGCTTCTGCCTTCGGCTCAGGTCATGATTTCAGGGTCCTGGGATGGAGCCCCACATCGGGCTCTCTGCTCAGCGGGGAGCCTGCTCCCCCACCCCTCTCTCTGCCTGCCTCTCTACCTACTTTTGATCTGTCAAATGGGTAAATAAGCTCTTTCAAAAAAGATTTACTAGGTGTGAAATACACCGAGGCTATGGGAAGGAAAATGATTTCACCTGATCTGACTAGGAAGTGGTTGAAGCCTGAATTAAAGTGCTACTAAAAGAGTCAAGACCTGGGAAATATATGGGTAAAAAATCCCTAGAAAAACAGCAATAATAACGGGCTGCTCTGTATTGATCCAGATCCTGCGGTAGGCAAAGAAGAGCTGGTTTTAGCCAGAGGATGATCTCCGTTTGTCTTCATGATCTGGCATTTCCTGCAAGCCAGGCATGGGGCTCTGCACTAGAGCTGCAAATGCTGGGGGGCCCTCACTGTCCCTTTTCTCTTCTCAGGGGGACAACGGGCATGTCCATGGTGCAGTGTGACAGGTTTTACCACAGGGAGATAAAAGACTGCCAAGGGTAGGTTGGAGCTGGGAAAAGGCACTTAGGAACAGATTTTGAGGGGAGGTGATAGACAAGGGCAAAGCGAAGAATGGGGATGAGTGTGTCACTTTCAAAGTGCCAGGAGGCAGCACAGTGCATTCGGGAATCTACAGCAAGTTCAGGACAACGGGCAGCTGATCTGGCAGCATCACCTGGGGATGGAGGCTGAGCCCCGGGGTTAACACTGGGGGTGAGCTGGTTTGTATACTATGCCGAGAAGGTGAGGTACTACACTGTGGGGGCACAGGGAGCTACCGGAAAATTTCAAATATCAGAATCGTCACCATCATAGAGTATTTAATTGCAACCTAGCTTTCATCAAGGGTAAGATGCACTATAGTTTATGTTCGACTAAGAAAGAGAAATGCTGTCAGTTAAACTAGGATATGTCATCAAGTGCAAGAGTTATTAGAATGGGGGGGGGAGGACAAATCTTAGAACAAGTAAACTGTGGTACTAGAATAATTAAAAAAAGGTCGAACACTTGGATCAACTAAAAAAGTGATTATTGCTTACCATGTGCCCCAAACTATATTAAGTCTTAGAACAAGAGACGATTTCATCTTGATGCCCCGAAGCTGTTAGACCCAAGGTACAGAGGGCAGTAGCCAACGACAAGCAGGCCCCAAGTGCCATGTGCAGACTCGAAGAGCAACTGCCTTTGAGAGAGGAAACGGTTGAGAGTGGGCTTTCTGAGGAAGAGAATTACTAGCTGGGAAAGTAGGAACATTGACACAGAATCAGAATGGATGCCCCTACGTGACAGAGTTGGTGAAACTTCCCTTCTAAGACATCTTGAGGCTCCTCAGAAATGTATTCTTCCTTTTGGACGGAACATTCAGGATAAATATGATCCGTTCGAGTTCCTGGTTCTCTCATCAGGTCTGTTTCTTAGAATTCACTGGCACAAGATAAGGGTTTTGATAGTCCAGGGTAAATCCTGACAAAAGCAAAGCACGGTATCTATGAAAAACTAACCACTCAGAAGAGAACAACAGATAAAAGGCCAGGCCGACCTGTCCCTGCAGGATAGGTAAGGTTGGTCTGGCAACAGGGGTAGAGGGGAAGTGCCCATCCTCTGCTAGAAGAGCTAGAGAAGACCCCTTCCGGAGAGACCACCAGGAGAGGAGAGCAGTAGGTGCTGATGATGAAGAATATTTTAATCAGCAGATAAGGTCAAAATGACAAAGTTCCAGGATCAGAGTAAACATATGGGATTAAAAAATAAAAATTAAAAAAAATTTTTTTTTGAAAGGACTTTTTTTTTAAAGGACTTTAAACAAAAGTCCTTTTTAAGAGACAGTTGGCTGTTTAAACCAAAAGTACAACTCACTGAGAGAATCGCCGCATTATTTATTGGGGTAGAAAGGACCTGGAATGCAGAAAGACCCATTCTGCAGAAGAAAAAATAGAATCACTAACAGGCCTCATGCCTTGCACAGCCAGTGGCTAGAATCCCTGCCTCATGAGACCCTGTGCTAGAAGGCCGCTAGAACCATCTCAACTATGTTCGTCTTTCTTGGAAGCTAACAAGTGTTTGCCAGGTTAAGAGCATGGTAACAATCAGTCACGTTATGTTATAATGATTGTCGGTATCTTTAAAAGCCTTGTCAAGTTCCTTTTTGAGTAACCCTCACCCCACCCTTAGAGAAAGGGTGTGGTTCACCTCTTTGAAATACCTCATTGTTGTTTCACATTTACAATAGCCAAAAAAAAAAAAAAAAAAAAATCTTTTAATTAACAAAGTGTTCAGAAGGGGGCGCCACTGTAAACAATGAGAGTTTTCGCTGCCCTGACAGTTTTGTTGCAGAAACAGCAGAAAGCACTCAGGTCAGACACAGCCAAGGGCTGGAGGGATTTTTAAAATTACAAAAACCGAACCAAATCAAACCAAAACAAAAATCAAAACCAATGTCCAAGATTTCAAGTTTGCTACTAAAGGTATGACATTCTCCTAAGACATGCGAGTGACTTGATCAATATATTTATATATTTATATTTGAAGAAGAAGGAACTATTTGATGCAGCAAAACCATAGTGCAAGGACCAATGCCGCGCTTCCCAGAGAACCCCAAGCTCTTTTTCTAGAATGGCCATATGCCTATGCATCAGGCGTCCTCTTTTCACTCCCTTTGTGGATCACCTACCATGGAGGTCATGGAATAACCAATAACCAAAAAAGAAACAAAAAACCAAAACATCCAGGTCTAAGTGATTCGTGGGTGCCATCATGCAATGGCGGACCCTGCCTGGAGAGGAGGAGACTGCTTAAACAGATCGCGGGCAAGCATCTCAGCCCAGGCCTGTGCTGGGGAAGCTGGTTCCCGGCTTTGGGCACAATCAGGAAGCCAGCGAAGTGACCCGAGAGTGCAGCCGGGGTTTAGGGCTGATGATCTTTTTGCGGCCAGGCAGCAGGTGGACACCCGCTCGGGGAGCCAGGCTAGGAGGCCGCTCAGCGCTGGCGCTGGCCACCCTCGCAAGCCCCCCGGGCTTTCCCGGTGCCAGTGCCCCGGGCCCGTGCCTCAGGACGGAGGGGGAGGTGGGCGAGGGCGTGGGCGGTCCGGAGAACGGGCTTTGCTAATTGCAGAATCCGGGAGTGAGCTCGCGGAGGACGCAGCGGAGAGTCTGAGAGGAGGTGGAGGAGCTGGCGGAGGAGGGGCGCGCAGCTCCGCTGTGCTCTGCTGCAGCCCAGTCCGCACTGCAGGACACCCGCACTCCCGCGCTCCAGCCCAGCTCCTGAGGCCGCACTGTCCCGCTCCCACGGCCCGCTGCCCCGCCCTGCCCCATGGCTTCTCAGGACGACCCTCTGCGAGCAGGTAAAGTGACACCGCGCTGCGCCCTCACCTGGAGCAGAAAGCGCGGGCCGCGAGCTCGCGGGGGTGTCGGGACCCAGCCTCCCGCGACCACCGGGGCAGCGGGACCACCCAGGACGACGCGCCACACCCGGGTCCCCACGGGGTCGGGCCGGGGATGGAGCCAGGCGAGGTGCCCCCCGCAGCGAGCGCAATAGCCCCCTTCACGCGCGTGTGCCGAGGACCCCCTTCCCTCATCCCGAGCTGTGGCCCCGCCACTTTTGTACTGGACTTGGGATCCCAGGTAGAATCTAGTCCCTCAGACCTCCCTGGCAGCAAGGAGCACAGGGCGGGATTCTCAGTTTTTCCGCCCCCCCTCCCCCCTCCTCCCCTGGCTCTTCCTCTCCTCATTCACATGCCTTCTGGCCTCCCTTTCCTCTCCTCATTGTCACTTTTATTAAATGGTTTTGTTCTGCATGTTGACCCGCAGAGCGATTTCATGAATGAATATACATACAGGAAACTGAGTCGTAGCCCACCTGTGGAGGCCTTTCATTAGAATGGTCTCTGGTTCTAGCCTCAGTTCAGAATACTGCCTGTACCTGAGGACCGAGTCCAGATGTTTCTTTCGTCTCTGACTTGAATTTGAAATATATACCATTCATTTGTTGATGGGCATCTAGGTTCTTTCCATAGTTTGGCTATTGTGGATATTGCTTTCTATAAACATTTGGTGCACGTGCCCCTTTGGATCATATAGTAGTCTTCTTTACCTCTATCAGAACCCCAGGAAGCTTTATTTATTTATTTACTCACATAAACGGGTGATCCAACACATCTTTTTTTGATGTTCAAATGTATTATAATGTCTTACCGCTTAACACTATGCTTACTGCTCTCTTTCACTGTCTGACTAAATCCTCATCATCACTATGCCATTTAATCAGAAAGAACATTTGAACTCAGAATTCTCTCCATATCAGGGAATGAAGACTCCACCCTTCTGTTTGTGCAGGTAAAATAAATGTTGATATTGTCTGTCCTGCACATACCCCATCCTGTTCACCAGAATATTCACCATCAGAATAGATACAAAATAAAAACCATACCTCACCACTTCTATTACCACCCAGTATGCTAAAAACACCATCATATGTTCCTGAATTATTGACTTGATTGATAACCCCACTTCCACACATACTGCACTCCTTTCTCCCTGCAAATTTATTTTGGTACAGCAACTTAACCTAAAAATCAAGTCAGATGATTTTATTCTGCTTTTGAAAGTCTTTTGGTATCTTCCCCTTTCATATTAAATAAAAACTGAAGGCGTTTCAATGTACTAGAGGGTCATACATCAATACGTTCTTCCTCTCTCCACCACTATGAACTCCTGATTGGCCTCCTTGTTTTTCCTCAAAAGTAACAGACCAGCTGTTCACACAAAGTCTATATACTTACTTGCTCTGCCTAGAGCAATCTTTTCCTTTAATATTTGTATAACACCCTCCTTCACTTCCTGGGTATTTGTGCAAATGAGTAAAAAGCCTGTATTAAGTGGATATTTTAAAAGCTAAATGAATGGCTTAATAGTTGTATATAGGGGGAAAGGGAACATATTTTCCACGGTTTAGAAGTGGAGTTCTTTTATAGAGTTCTTGTACAAGCCTACACTATGGAACGATAATGGGCAGTTGTACATTGCAATTATACAAACACTTTGGTAATTTATATCCTTTTTTTGGTAATTCATGACTGGACCATTTAATTCCTTAGGAGCATTATAGCATTTCAACTTTTCATGTTCAATAAACTTATTGGGGTTGCTCCCTTTTTTATTCAAATGGAGAAATAGTCATGATTTCATCTAAAGAAAGTGTTATTGATTGTGTTGTTTTCCAGGAATGAGTCGCACATGCTAGTTTAAAAGTTTTGTTAAATTCCCAAGTGTGTCACCGATAAAAGCCTTTTGTAGATTAGTAACTTGCTCAAAACAGAAAAGTTATGTAACACTCAATTGTTATACTATCTTTGTTTCCATCTTGCATTGTAATAACACCCATCTTAACTCTATTTAAGACAAGTCATCGCCAGATGGCTTTCTGGCATTGATTGCATGATATGAAATCTAGTATAACTAAAAGTTTTTGGTTTTAGTAGCCTATAAATCAATTTAGAAAAATATATGTATTTGAATATAAGGTAAAGTTTTAAATTATTTGGCAATAGTAAACTAAACTTTTTTTTGGTAAATTTTTATTTTCTAAAATTTCATTGAGCTCTTTTGCAATAAGAAACAAGTTACAAAAAATTAAGGTTTATTTACCCCAATTCAAAATTATTAGGAATATAATCATAGAGGTTGAAGTATTTAAAATATGGAACCCCAAATATTTTATTAGGTAAATTCTTGAATGCTGAGCATTCACTGTTAAAATATACTACTACTATTGATAGACTGGTAGAAGCCTAAAATCAAATATTTATTAAATATTTATATCCATATCTTTTCATGACTTGGTAATTCATTTCTCTAGCATTAAATAAGATTCCATTGTTTGCATGTACTACACTTTATTTGAACTTTCACCTATGAAAGGATATCTTGGTTGCTTCCAAGCTTTTGTCAGTAATGAATACAACTACTATAGACATCTTTGTGGGTATAGGTTTCATCTTCTTTGGATAAATACCAAGAACTGCTACTGCTGAATCATCTGGCAAGAATATGTTTAGTTTTGTAAGAAACTGCCAAGTTGTTTTCCATTCTTTATTCTCAATAGACATGGAAGAACATTCCTGTTGCTCCACATCCTCACCAACATTTCGTGTTCTGTTGTCAGTGTTCTGGATTCTGGGTATGTACTGGTGTCTCTTTTTTGTTTTAATTTGCATTTTCCTGATGACATATGACGTGAAGCATCTTTTTATATGCTTATTTGCCATCTGTAATATTTTCTTTTGTGAGGTATCTGCTAAGGTCTTTGGCTCATTTTTAATCAGGTTTTTCCACGATTGTTGAGTTTTAAGGGGTCTTTGTGTCTTTTTGATTAACAGTCCTTTGCCAGATGTGTATTTTGCAAATTTTTTCTCACAGTCTGTGCTTTGCCTTTTCATTCTCTTGGCATTGTTTCACAGAGTAGACATTTTTAAATTCAGTGCCTGTGCTTTTGTAGCTAAAGTTATTTCCAAAACCAAGGTCATTTAAATTTTCTTCTATATTACCTTCTACATGTTTCATGTTTAGGTTTATAATTTAATCTGAGTTAATTTTTGTGAAGAGTGTATGATATCTGACTGGATTTATTTTATTTTATTATTTATTTTATTTTTATTTTATATTTTTACATTTAGCTTCACCATTACTCCAGAACCATTTGTTTAAAAGATTGTATTTTGCTCTCTTGTATTGCTTTTGCTTTTATATTAAATATAAAATATAATTGATAATATATATTCTGTTCCTTTAATCTAGTCTTTCTGTGGTATTACAATATCTTGCTTCCAATTATCGGAATGGTATACTTTTTTTAAAGGTTTATTTATTTATTTGACAGAGAGAGAGATCACAAATAGGCAGAGAGACAGACAGAGAGAGAAATGAGGAGAAGCAGGCTCCCTGCTGAGCAGAGAGCCCAATATGGGACTCGACCCCAGGCCCCTGGGATCATGACTTGAGCCAAAGGCAGAAGCTTAACCCACTGAGCCAACCAACCAGGCGCCCCATCGTTATGGTAAACTTTGAAGTCAGTCCTCAGGCTTTGTTCTCCTTCAACACTATGTTGACTATTGTGAGTCTTTGCCTCTCCATATAAACTTTAAAATAAGTTTGTTAATATTAAAAAAAAAAGAACTTGATGGAGTGCATTAATTGTATAGATAAACTTGGAAACCAGTGACCTCTTGAGCTTAGCAGGAGATAGACCATGGACATCAGTTGTCACAGTGGTGCCTCTGGCAGAACCTATTGCAAATCCCTAGGCAAAATGAGACCTCAAGGATCTGAGAGATGTCTAAGAAGTACTTGATACATCCCTTGGGTATGGTTTATTAAGTGTCCACCTGTCTGAAAGCTGGGGAATCTAGATAAGGGAGGGAAAATTAGTTATGATAAAACATATCAACAAACATGAATAAATGTTGTAAAACTAATTGTCATGGCTCATATACAATATGCCCAACAGAGGGACCATCAAAAGGAAAGCATCAGTTATGTTTATTGTGAAATGTTTTATTCAAAATAAAGCAATGAGAGGGGAAGACACAATGAGAAAATTACCATTTTTTAAATGGTAACCTTCTTACAAAATAGAATAGGGTTTATATTCTAAGTAGTATATTGAAAAGTAAAACATTGGGGTGCCTGGGTGGCTCAGTGGTTTGGGCTGCTGCCTTCGGCTCGGGTCATGATCTCAGGGTCCTGGAATTGAGCCCTGCATCGGGCTCTCTGCTCCGCAGGAAGCCTGCTTCTCTCTCTCTCTCTCTCTGCCTGTCTCTCTGCCTACTTGTGATCTCTGTCTGTCAAATAAATAAATAAAATCTTTTTAAAAAAAAGAAAATAAAGGTAAAACATTAAAAAATAAAATTTAAATTTACAAAAATTATGTAATTTTTAAAAAAGGTTAAAAAGAGCAGAACCATTTTTCTTGTAACTGGAAAATACATTCTATATATATCTATCAAAAATAACTTGTCGGGTGCCTGGGTGGTTTGTGGGTTAAGCCGCTGCCTTCAGCTCAGGTCATGATCTCAGGGTCCAGGGATGGAGCCCCACATTGGGCTCTCTGCTCAACGGGGACCCTGCTACCTCCTCTCTCTCTTTGCCTGCCTCTCTGCCTACTTGTAATCTCTCTCTCTGTCAAATAAATAAATAAAATCTTTTAAAAAAAATAACTTGTCATGGGGGCACCTGGGTGGCTCAGTGGGTTAAAGCCTCTACCTTCGGCTCAGGTCATGATCCCAGAATCCTTGGATTGAGTCCCACATCGGGCTCTCAGCTCAGCAGGGAGCCTGCTTCCCCCCTCTCACTCTGCCTGACCCTGCCTACTTGTGTTCACTGTCAAAGAAATAAATAAAATCTTTTATAAAAAAATTTTAAAAAATAACTTGTCATGTCTGGAATCAGGAGCATATGGAAAAAAATAATATCTGAGGACAATACTTCTGCCATGTTTTGTGCCTTGTTAATATTTTTAAACAGTCAGGCAACTTTTAGCTTTATTGAAATACCTACTAAGAGACTAGCAGTGCCTTTTGGAGCCCTATGACTATAAAAAGTAATTGCAAATATTCAAAATGTTTAGTATGGTGTCACTATTTAGGGCCACCACCAAGCATGTTTCAGAAGTAAGCATAACTGTTACACTTCTGTAAGGCAAAAGGGCATGTTTTCAGGAGTTCCATCTGCTGTACCAGGAAGTGAATCAAGTAATGAATTTTGTCTATAAAATAATTCACTTTTCAATTTAACATTCCTCATTCCACATTATAATAATAAAAACTAGGAGGAGACTAAAACAAACAAACAACTACAACTACAACAACCAGCTTTTCCTTCAGTGGAAAAGTAAATAGAACCTTATGAGTAGCCTGAAATTTATTTTTAAATATTTTTAAGATAAGCGTTTTTGTTAGAAAACCATCTATTTTATATAGCTAAGAAATAACAGGCAAAGTTTTATTAACGTCTAAAAAGTCTAGTTACTTCTATTTATCTATTAACTCATCTCTTTATGAAGTAGAACATGATCACACCTATTGTATCTACCCAAGTTTGTATGCTTTGGTTATTTTATGTTTGCTATTTCCTTGCTTAATTTTTGCAATATTTGATACATAATAGTATCTTTAAGTCCATCTACGGTTTCACAGAATTTGTTTGAACTTCATCAATATGTACAATACTTTTTGCACGTTGATTAAAAATTACGAGATATGGGGGCTCCTGGGTGGCTCAGTGGTTTAGGCTTCTGCCTTCGGCTCAGGTCATGATTTCAGGGTCCTGGGATGGAGCCCCACATCGGGCTCTCTGCTCAGCGGGGAGCCTGCTCCCCCACCCCTCTCTCTGCCTGCCTCTCTACCTACTTTTGATCTGTCAAATGGGTAAATAAGCTCTTTCAAATAGATTTACTAGGTGTGAAATACACCGAGGCTATGGGAAGGAAAATGATTTCACCTGATCTGACTAGGAAGTGGTTGAAGCCTGAATTAAAGTGCTACTAAAAGAGTCAAGACCTGGGAAATATATGGGTAAAAAATCCCTAGAAAAACAGCAATAATAACGGGCTGCTCTGTATTGATCCAGATCCTGCGGTAGGCAAAGAAGAGCTGGTTTTAGCCAGAGGATGATCTCCGTTTGTCTTCATGATCTGGCATTTCCTGCAAGCCAGGCATGGGGCTCTGCACTAGAGCTGCAAATGCTGGGGCGCCCTCACTGTCCCTTTTCTCTTCTCAGGGGGACAACGGGCATGTCCATGGTGCAGTGTGACAGGTTTTACCACAGGGAGATAAAAGACTGCCAAGGGTAGGTTGGAGCTGGGAAAAGGCACTTAGGAACAGATTTTGAGGGGAGGTGATAGACAAGGGCAAAGCGAAGAATGGGGATGAGTGTGTCACTTTCAAAGTGCCAGGAGGCAGCACAGTGCATTCGGGAATCTACAGCAAGTTCAGGACAACGGGCAGCTGATCTGGCAGCATCACCTGGGGATGGAGGCTGAGCCCCGGGGTTAACACTGGGGGTGAGCTGGTTTGTATACTATGCCGAGAAGGTGAGGTACTACACTGTGGGGGCACAGGGAGCTACCGGAAAATTTCAAATATCAGAATCGTCACCATCATAGAGTATTTAATTGCAACCTAGCTTTCATCAAGGGTAAGATGCACTATAGTTTATGTTCGACTAAGAAAGAGAAATGCTGTCAGTTAAACTAGGATATGTCATCAAGTGCAAGAGTTATTAGAATGGGGGGGGGGAGGACAAATCTTAGAACAAGTAAACTGTGGTACTAGAATAATTAAAAAAAGGTCGAACACTTGGATCAACTAAAAAAGTGATTATTGCTTACCATGTGCCCCAAACTATATTAAGTCTTAGAACAAGAGACGATTTCATCTTGATGCCCCGAAGCTGTTAGACCCAAGGTACAGAGGGCAGTAGCCAACGACAAGCAGGCCCCAAGTGCCATGTGCAGACTCGAAGAGCAACTGCCTTTGAGAGAGGAAACGGTTGAGAGTGGGCTTTCTGAGGAAGAGAATTACTAGCTGGGAAAGTAGGAACATTGACACAGAATCAGAATGGATGCCCCTACGTGACAGAGTTGGTGAAACTTCCCTTCTAAGACATCTTGAGGCTCCTCAGAAATGTATTCTTCATTTTGGACGGAACATTCAGGATAAATATGATCCGTTCGAGTTCCTGGTTCTCTCATCAGGTCTGTTTCTTAGAATTCACTGGCACAAGATAAGGGTTTTGATAGTCCAGGGTAAATCCTGACAAAAGCAAAGCACGGTATCTATGAAAAACTAACCACTCAGAAGAGAACAACAGATAAAAGGCCAGGCCGACCTGTCCCTGCAGGATAGGTAAGGTTGGTCTGGCAACAGGGGTAGAGGGGAAGTGCCCATCCTCTGCTAGAAGAGCTAGAGAAGACCCCTTCCGGAGAGACCACCAGGAGAGGAGAGCAGTAGGTGCTGATGATGAAGAATATTTTAATCAGCAGATAAGGTCAAAATGACAAAGTTCCAGGATCAGAGTAAACATATGGGATTAAAAAATAAAAATTAAAAAAAAAATTTTTTTGAAAGGACTTTTTTTTTAAAGGACTTTAAACAAAAGTCCTTTTTAAGAGACAGTTGGCTGTTTAAACCAAAAGTACAACTCACTGAGAGAATCGCCGCATTATTTATTGGGGTAGAAAGGACCTGGAATGCAGAAAGACCCATTCTGCAGAAGAAAAAATAGAATCACTAACAGGCCTCATGCCTTGCACAGCCAGTGGCTAGAATCCCTGCCTCATGAGACCCTGTGCTAGAAGGCCGCTAGAACCATCTCAACTATTCAACTATGTTCGTCTTTCTTGGAAGCTAACAAGTGTTTGCCAGGTTAAGAGCATGGTAACAATCAGTCACGTTATGTTATAATGATTGTCGGTATCTTTAAAAGCCTTGTCAAGTTCCTTTTTGAGTAACCCTCACCCCACCCTTAGAGAAAGGGTGTGGTTCACCTCTTTGAAATACCTCATTGTTGTTTCACATTTACAATAGCCAAAAAAAAAAAAAAAAAAAAATCTTTTAATTAACAAAGTGTTCAGAAGGGGGCGCCACTGTAAACAATGAGAGTTTTCGCTGCCCTGACAGTTTTGTTGCAGAAACAGCAGAAAGCACTCAGGTCAGACACAGCCAAGGGCTGGAGGGATTTTTAAAATTACAAAAACCGAACCAAATCAAACCAAAACAAAAATCAAAACCAATGTCCAAGATTTCAAGTTTGCTACTAAAGGTATGACATTCTCCTAAGACATGCGAGTGACTTGATCAATATATTTATATATTTATATTTGAAGAAGAAGGAACTATTTGATGCAGCAAAACCATAGTGCAAGGACCAATGCCGCGCTTCCCAGAGAACCCCAAGCTCTTTTTCTAGAATGGCCATATGCCTATGCATCAGGCGTCCTCTTTTCACTCCCTTTGTGGATCACCTACCATGGAGGTCATGGAATAACCAATAACCAAAAAAGAAACAAAAAACCAAAACATCCAGGTCTAAGTGATTCGTGGGTGCCATCATGCAATGGCGGACCCTGCCTGGAGAGGAGGAGACTGCTTAAACAGATCGCGGGCAAGCATCTCAGCCCAGGCCTGTGCTGGGGAAGCTGGTTCCCGGCTTTGGGCACAATCAGGAAGCCAGCGAAGTGACCCGAGAGTGCAGCCGGGGTTTAGGGCTGATGATCTTTTTGCGGCCAGGCAGCAGGTGGACACCCGCTCGGGGAGCCAGGCTAGGAGGCCGCTCAGCGCTGGCGCTGGCCACCCTCGCAAGCCCCCCGGGCTTTCCCGGTGCCAGTGCCCCGGGCCCGTGCCTCAGGACGGAGGGGGAGGTGGGCGAGGGCGTGGGCGGTCCGGAGAAGGGGCTTTGCTAATTGCAGAATCCGGGAGTGAGCTCGCGGAGGACGCAGCGGAGAGTCTGAGAGGAGGTGGAGGAGCTGGCGGAGGAGGGGCGCGCAGCTCCGCTGTGCTCTGCTGCAGCCCAGTCCGCACTGCAGGACACCCGCACTCCCGCGCTCCAGCCCAGCTCCTGAGGCCGCACTGTCCCGCTCCCACGGCCCGCTGCCCCGCCCTGCCCCATGGCTTCTCAGGACGACCCTCTGCGAGCAGGTAAAGTGACACCGCGCTGCGCCCTCACCTGGAGCAGAAAGCGCGGGCCGCGAGCTCGCGGGGGTGTCGGGACCCAGCCTCCCGCGGCCACCGGGGCAGCGGGACCACCCAGGACGACGCGCCACACCCGGGTCCCCACGGGGTCGGGCCGGGGATGGAGCCAGGCGAGGTGCCCCCCGCAGCGAGCGCAATAGCCCCCTTCACGCGCGTGTGCCGAGGACCCCCTTCCCTCATCCCGAGCTGTGGCCCCGCCACTTTTGTACTGGACTTGGGATCCCAGGTAGAATCTAGTCCCTCAGACCTCCCTGGCAGCAAGGAGCACAGGGCGGGATTCTCAGTTTTTCCGCCCCCCCTCCCCCCTCCTCCCCTGGCTCTTCCTCTCCTCATTCACATGCCTTCTGGCCTCCCTTTCCTCTCCTCATTGTCACTTTTATTAAATGGTTTTGTTCTGCATGTTGACCCGCAGAGCGATTTCATGAATGAATATACATACAGGAAACTGAGTCGTAGCCCACCTGTGGAGGCCTTTCATTAGAATGGTCTCTGGTTCTAGCCTCAGTTCAGAATACTGCCTGTACCTGAGGACCGAGTCCAGATGTTTCTTTCGTCTCTGACTTGAATTTGAAATATATACCATTCATTTGTTGATGGGCATCTAGGTTCTTTCCATAGTTTGGCTATTGTGGATATTGCTTTCTATAAACATTTGGTGCACGTGCCCCTTTGGATCATATAGTAGTCTTCTTTACCTCTATCAGAACCCCAGGAAGCTTTATTTATTTATTTACTCACATAAACGGGTGATCCAACACATCTTTTTTTGATGTTCAAATGTATTATAATGTCTTACCGCTTAACACTATGCTTACTGCTCTCTTTCACTGTCTGACTAAATCCTCATCATCACTATGCCATTTAATCAGAAAGAACATTTGAACTCAGAATTCTCTCCATATCAGGGAATGAAGACTCCACCCTTCTGTTTGTGCAGGTAAAATAAATGTTGATATTGTCTGTCCTGCACATACCCCATCCTGTTCACCAGAATATTCACCATCAGAATAGATACAAAATAAAAACCATACCTCACCACTTCTATTACCACCCAGTATGCTAAAAACACCATCATATGTTCCTGAATTATTGACTTGATTGATAACCCCACTTCCACACATACTGCACTCCTTTCTCCCTGCAAATTTATTTTGGTACAGCAACTTAACCTAAAAATCAAGTCAGATGATTTTATTCTGCTTTTGAAAGTCTTTTGGTATCTTCCCCTTTCATATTAAATAAAAACTGAAGGCGTTTCAATGTACTAGAGGGTCATACATCAATACGTTCTTCCTCTCTCCACCACTATGAACTCCTGATTGGCCTCCTTGTTTTTCCTCAAAAGTAACAGACCAGCTGTTCACACAAAGTCTATATACTTACTTGCTCTGCCTAGAGCAATCTTTTCCTTTAATATTTGTATAACACCCTCCTTCACTTCCTGGGTATTTGTGCAAATGAGTAAAAAGCCTGTATTAAGTGGATATTTTAAAAGCTAAATGAATGGCTTAATAGTTGTATATAGGGGGAAAGGGAACATATTTTCCACGGTTTAGAAGTGGAGTTCTTTTATAGAGTTCTTGTACAAGCCTACACTATGGAACGATAATGGGCAGTTGTACATTGCAATTATACAAACACTTTGGTAATTTATATCCTTTTTTTGGTAATTCATGACTGGACCATTTAATTCCTTAGGAGCATTATAGCATTTCAACTTTTCATGTTCAATAAACTTATTGGGGTTGCTCCCTTTTTTATTCAAATGGAGAAATAGTCATGATTTCATCTAAAGAAAGTGTTATTGATTGTGTTGTTTTCCAGGAATGAGTCGCACATGCTAGTTTAAAAGTTTTGTTAAATTCCCAAGTGTGTCACCGATAAAAGCCTTTTGTAGATTAGTAACTTGCTCAAAACAGAAAAGTTATGTAACACTCAATTGTTATACTATCTTTGTTTCCATCTTGCATTGTAATAACACCCATCTTAACTCTATTTAAGACAAGTCATCGCCAGATGGCTTTCTGGCATTGATTGCATGATATGAAATCTAGTATAACTAAAAGTTTTTGGTTTTAGTAGCCTATAAATCAATTTAGAAAAATATATGTATTTGAATATAAGGTAAAGTTTTAAATTATTTGGCAATAGTAAACTAAACTTTTTTTTGGTAAATTTTTATTTTCTAAAATTTCATTGAGCTCTTTTGCAATAAGAAACAAGTTACAAAAAATTAAGGTTTATTTACCCCAATTCAAAATTATTAGGAATATAATCATAGAGGTTGAAGTATTTAAAATATGGAACCCCAAATATTTTATTAGGTAAATTCTTGAATGCTGAGCATTCACTGTTAAAATATACTACTACTATTGATAGACTGGTAGAAGCCTAAAATCAAATATTTATTAAATATTTATATCCATATCTTTTCATGGCTTGGTAATTCATTTCTCTAGCATTAAATAAGATTCCATTGTTTGCATGTACTACACTTTATTTGAACTTTCACCTATGAAAGGATATCTTGGTTGCTTCCAAGCTTTTGTCAGTAATGAATACAACTACTATAGACATCTTTGTGGGTATAGGTTTCATCTTCTTTGGATAAATACCAAGAACTGCTACTGCTGAATCATCTGGCAAGAATATGTTTAGTTTTGTAAGAAACTGCCAAGTTGTTTTCCATTCTTTATTCTCAATAGACATGGAAGAACATTCCTGTTGCTCCACATCCTCACCAACATTTCGTGTTCTGTTGTCAGTGTTCTGGATTCTGGGTATGTACTGGTGTCTCTTTTTTGTTTTAATTTGCATTTTCCTGATGACATATGATGTGAAGCATCTTTTTATATGCTTATTTGCCATCTGTAATATTTTCTTTTGTGAGGTATCTGCTAAGGTCTTTGGCTCATTTGTAATCAGGTTTTTCCACGATTGTTGAGTTTTAAGGGGTCTTTGTGTCTTTTTGATTAACAGTCCTTTGCCAGATGTGTATTTTGCAAATTTTTTCTCACAGTCTGTGCTTTGCCTTTTCATTCTCTTGGCATTGTTTCACAGAGTAGACATTTTTAAATTCAGTGCTTGTGCTTTTGTAGCTAAAGTTATTTCCAAAACCAAGGTCATTTAAATTTTCTTCTATATTACCTTCTACATGTTTCATGTTTAGGTTTATAATTTAATCTGAGTTAATTTTTGTGAAGAGTGTATGATATCTGCCTGGATTTATTTTATTTTATTATTTATTTTATTTTTATTTTATATTTTTACATTTAGCTTCACCATTACTCCAGAACCATTTGTTTGAAAGATTGTATTTTGCTCTCTTGTATTGCTTTTGCTTTTATATTAAATATAAAATATAATTGATAATATATATTCTGTTCCTTTAATCTAGTCTTTCTGTGGTATTACAATATCTTGCTTCCAATTATCGTTATGGTATACTTTTTTTAAAGGTTTATTTATTTATTTGACAGAGAGAGAGATCACAAATAGGCAGAGAGACAGACAGAGAGAGAAATGAGGAGAAGCAGGCTCCCTGCTGAGCAGAGAGCCCAATATGGGACTCGACCCCAGGCCCCTGGGATCATGACCTGAGCCAAAGGCAGAAGCTTAACCCACTGAGCCAACCAACCAGGCGCCCCATCGTTATGGTAAACTTTGAAGTCAGTCCTCAGGCTTTGTTCTCCTTCAACACTATGTTGACTATTGTGAGTCTTTGCCTCTCCATATAAACTTTAAAATAAGTTTGTTAATATTAAAAAAAAAAAGAACTTGATGGAGTGCATTAATTGTATAGATAAACTTGGAAACCAGTGACCTCTTGAGCTTAGCAGGAGATAGACCATGGACATCAGTTGTCACAGTGGTGCCTCTGGCAGAACCTATTGCAAATCCCTAGGCAAAATGAGACCTCAAGGATCTGAGAGATGTCTAAGAAGTACTTGATACATCCCTTGGGTATGGTTTATTAAGTGTCCACCTGTCTGAAAGCTGGGGAATCTAGATAAGGGAGGGAAAATTAGTTATGATAAAACATATCAACAAACATGAATAAATGTTGTAAAACTAATTGTCATGGCTCATATACAATATGCCCAACAGAGGGACCATCAAAAGGAAAGCATCAGTTATGTTTATTGTGAAATGTTTTATTCAAAATAAAGCAATGAGAGGGGAAGACACAATGAGAAAATTACCATTTTTTAAATGATAACCTTCTTACAAAATAGAATAGGGTTTATATTCTAAGTAGTATATTGAAAAGTAAAACATTGGGGTGCCTGGGTGGCTCAGTGGTTTGGGCTGCTGCCTTCGGCTCGGGTCATGATCTCAGGGTCCTGGAATTGAGCCCTGCATCGGGCTCTCTGCTCCGCAGGAAGCCTGCTTCTCTCTCTCTCTCTCTCTCTGCCTGTCTCTCTGCCTACTTGTGATCTCTGTCTGTCAAATAAATAAATAAAATCTTTTTTAAAAAAAGAAAATAAAGGTAAAACATTAAAAAATAAAATTTAAATTTACAAAAATTATGTAATTTTTAAAAAAGGTTAAAAAGAGCAGAACCATTTTTCTTGTAACTGGAAAATACATTCTATATATATCTATCAAAAATAACTTGTCGGGTGCCTGGGTGGTTTGTGGGTTAAGCCGCTGCCTTCAGCTCAGGTCATGATCTCAGGGTCCAGGGATGGAGCCCCACATTGGGCTCTCTGCTCAACGGGGACCCTGCTACCTCCTCTCTCTCTTTGCCTGCCTCTCTGCCTACTTGTAATCTCTCTCTCTGTCAAATAAATAAATAAAATCTTTTAAAAAAAATAACTTGTCATGGGGGCACCTGGGTGGCTCAGTGGGTTAAAGCCTCTACCTTCGGCTCAGGTCATGATCCCAGAATCCTTGGATCGAGTCCCACATCGGGCTCTCAGCTCAGCAGGGAGCCTGCTTCCCCCCTCTCACTCTGCCTGACCCTGCCTACTTGTGATCTCTGTCAAAGAAATAAATAAAATCTTTTATAAAAAAATTTTAAAAAATAACTTGTCATGTCTGGAATCAGGAGCATATGGAAAAAAATAATATCTGAGGACAATACTTCTGCCATGTTTTGTGCCTTGTTAATATTTTTAAACAGTCAGGCAACTTTTAGCTTTATTCAAATACCTACTAAGAGACTAGCAGTGCCTTTTGGAGCCCTATGACTATAAAAAGTAATTGCAAATATTCAAAATGTTTAGTATGGTGTCACTATTTAGGGCCACCACCAAGCATGTTTCAGAAGTAAGCATAACTGTTACACTTCTGTAAGGCAAAAGGGCATGTTTTCAGGAGTTCCATCTGCTGTACCAGGAAGTGAATCAAGTAATGAATTTTGTCTATAAAATAATTCACTTTTCAATTTAACATTCCTCATTCCACATTATAATAATAAAAACTAGGAGGAGACTAAAACAAACAAACAACTACAACTACAACAACCAGCTTTTCCTTCAGTGGAAAAGTAAATAGAACCTTATGAGTAGCCTGAAATTTATTTTTAAATATTTTTAAGATAAGCGTTTTTGTTAGAAAACCATCTATTTTATATAGCTAAGAAATAACAGGCAAAGTTTTATTAACGTCTAAAAAGTCTAGTTACTTCTATTTATCTATTAACTCATCTCTTTATGAAGTAGAACATGATCACACCTATTGTATCTACCCAAGTTTGTATGCTTTGGTTATTTTATGTTTGCTATTTCCTTGCTTAATTTTTGCAATATTTGATACATAATAGTATCTTTAAGTCCATCTACGGTTTCACAGAATTTGTTTGAACTTCATCAATATGTACAATACTTTTTGCACGTTGATTAAAAATTACGAGATATGGGGGCTCCTGGGTGGCTCAGTGGTTTAGGCTTCTGCCTTCGGCTCAGGTCATGATTTCAGGGTCCTGGGATGGAGCCCCACATCGGGCTCTCTGCTCAGCGGGGAGCCTGCTCCCCCACCCCTCTCTCTGCCTGCCTCTCTACCTACTTTTGATCTGTCAAATGGGTAAATAAGCTCTTTCAAAAAAGATTTACTAGGTGTGAAATACACCGAGGCTATGGGAAGGAAAATGATTTCACCTGATCTGACTAGGAAGTGGTTGAAGCCTGAATTAAAGTGCTACTAAAAGAGTCAAGACCTGGGAAATATATGGGTAAAAAATCCCTAGAAAAACAGCAATAATAACGGGCTGCTCTGTATTGATCCAGATCCTGCGGTAGGCAAAGAAGAGCTGGTTTTAGCCAGAGGATGATCTCCGTTTGTCTTCATGATCTGGCATTTCCTGCAAGCCAGGCATGGGGCTCTGCACTAGAGCTGCAAATGCTGGGGGGCCCTCACTGTCCCTTTTCTCTTCTCAGGGGGACAACGGGCATGTCCATGGTGCAGTGTGACAGGTTTTACCACAGGGAGATAAAAGACTGCCAAGGGTAGGTTGGAGCTGGGAAAAGGCACTTAGGAACAGATTTTGAGGGGAGGTGATAGACAAGGGCAAAGCGAAGAATGGGGATGAGTGTGTCACTTTCAAAGTGCCAGGAGGCAGCACAGTGCATTCGGGAATCTACAGCAAGTTCAGGACAACGGGCAGCTGATCTGGCAGCATCACCTGGGGATGGAGGCTGAGCCCCGGGGTTAACACTGGGGGTGAGCTGGTTTGTATACTATGCCGAGAAGGTGAGGTACTACACTGTGGGGGCACAGGGAGCTACCGGAAAATTTCAAATATCAGAATCGTCACCATCATAGAGTATTTAATTGCAACCTAGCTTTCATCAAGGGTAAGATGCACTATAGTTTATGTTCGACTAAGAAAGAGAAATGCTGTCAGTTAAACTAGGATATGTCATCAAGTGCAAGAGTTATTAGAATGGGGGGGGGGACAAATCTTAGAACAAGTAAACTGTGGTACTAGAATAATTAAGAAAGGTCGAACACTTGGATCAACTAAAAAAGTGATTATTGCTTACCATGTGCCCCAAACTATATTAAGTCTTAGAACAAGAGACGATTTCATCTTGATGCCCCGAAGCTGTTAGACCCAAGGTACAGAGGGCAGTAGCCAACGACAAGCAGGCCCCAAGTGCCATGTGCAGACTCGAAGAGCAACTGCCTTTGAGAGAGGAAACGGTTGAGAGTGGGCTTTCTGAGGAAGAGAATTACTAGCTGGGAAAGTAGGAACATTGACACAGAATCAGAATGGATGCCCCTACGTGACAGAGTTGGTGAAACTTCCCTTCTAAGACATCTTGAGGCTCCTCAGAAATGTATTCTTCATTTTGGACGGAACATTCAGGATAAATATGATCCGTTCGAGTTCCTGGTTCTCTCATCAGGTCTGTTTCTTAGGATTCACTGGCACAAGATAAGGGTTTTGATAGTCCAGGGTAAATCCTGACAAAAGCAAAGCACGGTATCTATGAAAAACTAACCACTCAGAAGAGAACAACAGATAAAAGGCCAGGCCGACCTGACCCTGCAGGATAGGTAAGGTTGGTCTGGCAACAGGGGTAGAGGGGAAGTGCCCATCCTCTGCTAGAAGAGCTAGAGAAGACCCCTTCCGGAGAGACCACCAGGAGAGGAGAGCAGTAGGTGCTGATGATGAAGAATATTTTAATCAGCAGATAAGGTCAAAATGACAAAGTTCCAGGATCAGAGTAAACTATGGGATTAAAAAATAAAAATTAAAAAAAAAATTTTTTTTGAAAGGACTTTTTTTTTAAAGGACTTTAAACAAAAGTCCTTTTTAAGAGACAGTTGGCTGTTTAAACCAAAAGTACAACTCACTGAGAGAATCGCCGCATTATTTATTGGGGTAGAAAGGACCTGGAATGCAGAAAGACCCATTCTGCAGAAGAAAAAATAGAATCACTAACAGGCCTCATGCCTTGCACAGCCAGTGGCTAGAATCCCTGCCTCATGAGACCCTGTGCTAGAAGGCCGCTAGAACCATCTCAACTATGTTCGTCTTTCTTGGAAGCTAACAAGTGTTTGCCAGGTTAAGAGCATGGTAACAATCAGTCACGTTATGTTATAATGATTGTCGGTATCTTTAAAAGCCTTGTCAAGTTCCTTTTTGAGTAACCCTCACCCCACCCTTAGAGAAAGGGTGTGGTTCACCTCTTTGAAATACCTCATTGTTGTTTCACATTTACAATAGCCAAAAAAAAAAAAAAAAAAAAATCTTTTAATTAACAAAGTGTTCAGAAGGGGGCGCCACTGTAAACAATGAGAGTTTTCGCTGCCCTGACAGTTTTGTTGCAGAAACAGCAGAAAGCACTCAGGTCAGACACAGCCAAGGGCTGGAGGGATTTTTAAAATTACAAAAACCGAACCAAATCAAACCAAAACAAAAATCAAAACCAATGTCCAAGATTTCAAGTTTGCTACTAAAGGTATGACATTCTCCTAAGACATGCGAGTGACTTGATCAATATATTTATATATTTATATTTGAAGAAGAAGGAACTATTTGATGCAGCAAAACCATAGTGTAAGGACCAATGCCGCGCTTCCCAGAGAACCCCAAGCTCTTTTTCTAGAATGGCCATATGCCTATGCATCAGGCGTCCTCTTTTCACTCCCTTTGTGGATCACCTACCATGGAGGTCATGGAATAACCAATAACCAAAAAAGAAACAAAAAACCAAAACATCCAGGTCTAAGTGATTCGTGGGTGCCATCATGCAATGGCGGACCCTGCCTGGAGAGGAGGAGACTGCTTAAACAGATCGCGGGCAAGCATCTCAGCCCAGGCCTGTGCTGGGGAAGCTGGTTCCCGGCTTTGGGCACAATCAGGAAGCCAGCGAAGTGACCCGAGAGTGCAGCCGGGGTTTAGGGCTGATGATCTTTTTGCGGCCAGGCAGCAGGTGGACACCCGCTCGGGGAGCCAGGCTAGGAGGCCGCTCAGCGCTGGCGCTGGCCACCCTCGCAAGCCCCCCGGGCTTTCCCGGTGCCAGTGCCCCGGGCCCGTGCCTCAGGACGGAGGGGGAGGTGGGCGAGGGCGTGGGCGGTCCGGAGAAGGGGCTTTGCTAAAAGCAGAATCCGGGAGTGAGCTCGCGGAGGACGCAGCGGAGAGTCTGAGAGGAGGTGGAGGAGCTGGCGGAGGAGGGGCGCGCAGCTCCGCTGTGCTCTGCTGCAGCCCAGTCCGCACTGCAGGACACCCGCACTCCCGCGCTCCAGCCCAGCTCCTGAGGCCGCACTGTCCCGCTCCCACGGCCCGCTGCCCCGCCCTGCCCCATGGCTTCTCAGGACGACCCTCTGCGAGCAGGTAAAGTGACACCGCGCTGCGCCCTCACCTGGAGCAGAAAGCGCGGGCCGCGAGCTCGCGGGGGTGTCGGGACCCAGCCTCCCGCGACCACCGGGGCAGCGGGACCACCCAGGACGACGCGCCACACCCGGGTCCCCACGGGGTCGGGCCGGGGATGGAGCCAGGCGAGGTGCCCCCCGCAGCGAGCGCAATAGCCCCCTTCACGCGCGTGTGCCGAGGACCCCCTTCCCTCATCCCGAGCTGTGGCCCCGCCACTTTTGTACTGGACTTGGGATCCCAGGTAGAAACTAGTCCCTCAGACCTCCCTGGCAGCAAGGAGCACAGGGCGGGATTCTCAGTTTTTCCGCCCCCCCTCCCCCCTCCTCCCCTGGCTCTTCCTCTCCTCATTCACATGCCTTCTGGCCTCCCTTTCCTCTCCTCATTGTCACTTTTATTAAATGGTTTTGTTCTGCATGTTGACCCGCAGAGCGATTTCATGAATGAATATACATACAGGAAACTGAGTCGTAGCCCACCTGTGGAGGCCTTTCATTAGAATGGTCTCTGGTTCTAGCCTCAGTTCAGAATACTGCCTGTACCTGAGGACCGAGTCCAGATGTTTCTTTCGTCTCTGACTTGAATTTGAAATATATACCATTCATTTGTTGATGGGCATCTAGGTTCTTTCCATAGTTTGGCTATTGTGGATATTGCTTTCTATAAACATTTGGTGCACGTGCCCCTTTGGATCATATAGTAGTCTTCTTTACCTCTATCAGAACCCCAGGAAGCTTTATTTATTTATTTACTCACATAAACGGGTGATCCAACACATCTTTTTTTGATGTTCAAATGTATTATAATGTCTTACCGCTTAACACTATGCTTACTGCTCTCTTTCACTGTCTGACTAAATCCTCATCATCACTATGCCATTTAATCAGAAAGAACATTTGAACTCAGAATTCTCTCCATATCAGGGAATGAAGACTCCACCCTTCTGTTTGTGCAGGTAAAATAAATGTTGATATTGTCTGTCCTGCACATACCCCATCCTGTTCACCAGAATATTCACCATCAGAATAGATACAAAATAAAAACCATACCTCACCACTTCTATTACCACCCAGTATGCTAAAAACACCATCATATGTTCCTGAATTATTGACTTGATTGATAACCCCACTTCCACACATACTGCACTCCTTTCTCCCTGCAAATTTATTTTGGTACAGCAACTTAACCTAAAAATCACGTCAGATGATTTTATTCTGCTTTTGAAAGTCTTTTGGTATCTTCCCCTTTCATATTAAATAAAAACTGAAGGCGTTTCAATGTACTAGAGGGTCATACATCAATACGTTCTTCCTCTCTCCACCACTATGAACTCCTGATTGGCCTCCTTGTTTTTCCTCAAAAGTAACAGACCAGCTGTTCACACAAAGTCTATATACTTACTTGCTCTGCCTAGAGCAATCTTTTCCTTTAATATTTGTATAACACCCTCCTTCACTTCCTGGGTATTTGTGCAAATGAGTAAAAAGCCTGTATTAAGTGGATATTTTAAAAGCTAAATGAATGGCTTAATAGTTGTATATAGGGGGAAAGGGAACATATTTTCCACGGTTTAGAAGTGGAGTTCTTTTATAGAGTTCTTGTACAAGCCTACACTATGGAACGATAATGGGCAGTTGTACATTGCAATTATACAAACACTTTGGTAATTTATATCCTTTTTTTGGTAATTCATGACTGGACCATTTAATTCCTTAGGAGCATTATAGCATTTCAACTTTTCATGTTCAATAAACTTATTGGGGTTGCTCCCTTTTTTATTCAAATGGAGAAATAGTCATGATTTCATCTAAAGAAAGTGTTATTGATTGTGTTGTTTTCCAGGAATGAGTCGCACATGCTAGTTTAAAAGTTTTGTTAAATTCCCAAGTGTGTCACCGATAAAAGCCTTTTGTAGATTAGTAACTTGCTCAAAACAGAAAAGTTATGTAACACTCAATTGTTATACTATCTTTGTTTCCATCTTGCATTGTAATAACACCCATCTTAACTCTATTTAAGACAGGTCATCGCCAGATGGCTTTCTGGCATTGATTGCATGATATGAAATCTAGTATAACTAAAAGTTTTTGGTTTTAGTAGCCTATAAATCAATTTAGAAAAATATATGTATTTGAATATAAGGTAAAGTTTTAAATTATTTGGCAATAGTAAACTAAACTTTTTTTTGGTAAATTTTTATTTTCTAAAATTTCATTGAGCTCTTTTGCAATAAGAAACAAGTTACAAAAAATTAAGGTTTATTTACCCCAATTCAAAATTATTAGGAATATAATCATAGAGGTTGAAGTATTTAAAATATGGAACCCCAAATATTTTATTAGGTAAATTCTTGAATGCTGAGCATTCACTGTTAAAATATACTACTACTATTGATAGACTGGTAGAAGCCTAAAATCAAATATTTATTAAATATTTATATCCATATCTTTTCATGGCTTGGTAATTCATTTCTCTAGCATTAAATAAGATTCCATTGTTTGCATGTACTACACTTTATTTGAACTTTCACCTATGAAAGGATATCTTGGTTGCTTCCAAGCTTTTGTCAGTAATGAATAAAACTACTATAGACATCTTTGTGGGTATAGGTTTCATCTTCTTTGGATAAATACCAAGAACTGCTACTGCTGAATCATCTGGCAAGAATATGTTTAGTTTTGTAAGAAACTGCCAAGTTGTTTTCCATTCTTTATTCTCAATAGACATGGAAGAACATTCCTGTTGCTCCACATCCTCACCAACATTTCGTGTTCTGTTGTCAGTGTTCTGGATTCTGGGTATGTACTGGTGTCTCTTTTTTGTTTTAATTTGCATTTTCCTGATGACATATGATGTGAAGCATCTTTTTATATGCTTATTTGCCATCTGTAATATTTTCTTTTGTGAGGTATCTGCTAAGGTCTTTGGCTCATTTGTAATCAGGTTTTTCCACGATTGTTGAGTTTTAAGGGGTCTTTGTGTCTTTTTGATTAACAGTCCTTTGCCAGATGTGTATTTTGCAAATTTTTTCTCACAGTCTGTGCTTTGCCTTTTCATTCTCTTGGCATTGTTTCACAGAGTAGACATTTTTAAATTCAGTGCTTGTGCTTTTGTAGCTAAAGTTATTTCCAAAACCAAGGTCATTTAAATTTTCTTCTATATTACCTTCTACATGTTTCATGTTTAGGTTTATAATTTAATCTGAGTTAATTTTTGTGAAGAGTGTATGATATCTGCCTGGATTTATTTTATTTTATTATTTATTTTATTTTTATTTTATATTTTTACATTTAGCTTCACCATTACTCCAGAACCATTTGTTTGAAAGATTGTATTTTGCTCTCTTGTATTGCTTTTGCTTTTATATTAAATATAAAATATAATTGATAATATATATTCTGTTCCTTTAATCTAGTCTTTCTGTGGTATTACAATATCTTGCTTCCAATTATCGGAATGGTATACTTTTTTTAAAGGTTTATTTATTTATTTGACAGAGAGAGAGATCACAAATAGGCAGAGAGACAGACAGAGAGAGAAATGAGGAGAAGCAGGCTCCCTGCTGAGCAGAGAGCCCAATATGGGACTCGACCCCAGGCCCCTGGGATCATGACCTGAGCCAAAGGCAGAAGCTTAACCCACTGAGCCAACCAACCAGGCGCCCCATCGTTATGGTAAACTTTGAAGTCAGTCCTCAGGCTTTGTTCTCCTTCAACACTATGTTGACTATTGTGAGTCTTTGCCTCTCCATATAAACTTTAAAATAAGTTTGTTAATATTAAAAAAAAAAAAAGAACTTGATGGAGTGCATTAATTGTATAGATAAACTTGGAAACCAGTGACCTCTTGAGCTTAGCAGGAGATAGACCATGGACATCAGTTGTCACAGTGGTGCCTCTGGCAGAACCTATTGCAAATCCCTAGGCAAAATGAGACCTCAAGGATCTGAGAGATGTCTAAGAAGTACTTGATACATCCCTTGGGTATGGTTTATTAAGTGTCCACCTGTCTGAAAGCTGGGGAATCTAGATAAGGGAGGGAAAATTAGTTATGATAAAACATATCAACAAACATGAATAAATGTTGTAAAACTAATTGTCATGGCTCATATACAATATGCCCAACAGAGGGACCATCAAAAGGAAAGCATCAGTTATGTTTATTGTGAAATGTTTTATTCAAAATAAAGCAATGAGAGGGGAAGACACAATGAGAAAATTACCATTTTTTAAATGGTAACCTTCTTACAAAATAGAATAGGGTTTATATTCTAAGTAGTATATTGAAAAGTAAAACATTGGGGTGCCTGGGTGGCTCAGTGGTTTGGGCTGCTGCCTTCGGCTCGGGTCATGATCTCAGGGTCCTGGAATTGAGCCCTGCATCGGGCTCTCTGCTCCGCAGGAAGCCTGCTTCTCTCTCTCTCTCTCTCTCTGCCTGCCTCTCTGCCTACTTGTGATCTCTGTCTGTCAAATAAATAAATAAAATCTTTTTAAAAAAAAGAAAATAAAGGTAAAACATTAAAAAATAAAATTTAAATTTACAAAAATTATGTAATTTTTAAAAAAGGTTAAAAAGAGCAGAACCATTTTCCTTGTAACTGGAAAATACATTCTATATATATCTATCAAAAATAACTTGTCGGGTGCCTGGGTGGTTTGTGGGTTAAGCCGCTGCCTTCAGCTCAGGTCATGATCTCAGGGTCCAGGGATGGAGCCCCACATTGGGCTCTCTGCTCAACGGGGACCCTGCTACCTCCTCTCTCTCTTTGCCTGCCTCTCTGCCTACTTGTAATCTCTCTCTCTGTCAAATAAATAAATAAAATCTTTTTAAAAAAATAACTTGTCATGGGGGCACCTGGGTGGCTCAGTGGGTTAAAGCCTCTACCTTCGGCTCAGGTCATGATCCCAGAATCCTTGGATTGAGTCCCACATCGGGCTCTCAGCTCAGCAGGGAGCCTGCTTCCCCCCTCTCACTCTGCCTGACCCTGCCTACTTGTGATCTCTGTCAAAGAAATAAATAAAATCTTTTATAAAAAAATTTTAAAAAATAACTTGTCATGTCTGGAATCAGGAGCATATGGAAAAAAATAATATCTGAGGACAATACTTCTGCCATGTTTTGTGCCTTGTTAATATTTTTAAACAGTCAGGCAACTTTTAGCTTTATTGAAATACCTACTAAGAGACTAGCAGTGCCTTTTGGAGCCCTATGACTATAAAAAGTAATTGCAAATATTCAAAATGTTTAGTATGGTGTCACTATTTAGGGCCACCACCAAGCATGTTTCAGAAGTAAGCATAACTGTTACACTTCTGTAAGGCAAAAGGGCATGTTTTCAGGAGTTCCATCTGCTGTACCAGGAAGTGAATCAAGTAATGAATTTTGTCTATAAAATAATTCACTTTTCAATTTAACATTCCTCATTCCACATTATAATAATAAAAACTAGGAGGAGACTAAAACAAACAAACAACTACAACTACAACAACCAGCTTTTCCTTCAGTGGAAAAGTAAATAGAACCTTATGAGTAGCCTGAAATTTATTTTTAAATATTTTTAAGATAAGCGTTTTTGTTAGAAAACCATATATTTTATATAGCTAAGAAATAACAGGCAAAGTTTTATTAACGTCTAAAAAGTCTAGTTACTTCTATTTATCTATTAACTCATCTCTTTATGAAGTAGAACATGATCACACCTATTGTATCTACCCAAGTTTGTATGCTTTGGTTATTTTATGTTTGCTATTTCCTTGCTTAATTTTTACAATATTTGATACATAATAGTATCTTTAAGTCCATCTACGGTTTCACAGAATTTGTTTGAACTTCATCAATATGTACAATACTTTTTGCACGTTGATTAAAAATTACGAGATATGGGGGCTCCTGGGTGGCTCAGTGGTTTAGGCTTCTGCCTTCGGCTCAGGTCATGATTTCAGGGTCCTGGGATGGAGCCCCACATCGGGCTCTCTGCTCAGCGGGGAGCCTGCTCCCCCACCCCTCTCTCTGCCTGCCTCTCTACCTACTTTTGATCTGTCAAATGGGTAAATAAGCTCTTTCAAAAAAGATTTACTAGGTGTGAAATACACCGAGGCTATGGGAAGGAAAATGATTTCACCTGATCTGACTAGGAAGTGGTTGAAGCCTGAATTAAAGTGCTACTAAAAGAGTCAAGACCTGGGAAATATATGGGTAAAAAATCCCTAGAAAAACAGCAATAATAACGGGCTGCTCTGTATTGATCCAGATCCTGCGGTAGGCAAAGAAGAGCTGGTTTTAGCCAGAGGATGATCTCCGTTTGTCTTCATGATCTGGCATTTCCTGCAAGCCAGGCATGGGGCTCTGCACTAGAGCTGCAAATGCTGGGGGGCCCTCACTGTCCCTTTTCTCTTCTCAGGGGGACAACGGGCATGTCCATGGTGCAGTGTGACAGGTTTTACCACAGGGAGATAAAAGACTGCCAAGGGTAGGTTGGAGCTGGGAAAAGGCACTTAGGAACAGATTTTGAGGGGAGGTGATAGACAAGGGCAAAGCGAAGAATGGGGATGAGTGTGTCACTTTCAAAGTGCCAGGAGGCAGCACAGTGCATTCGGGAATCTACAGCAAGTTCAGGACAACGGGCAGCTGATCTGGCAGCATCACCTGGGGATGGAGGCTGAGCCCCGGGGTTAACACTGGGGGTGAGCTGGTTTGTATACTATGCCGAGAAGGTGAGGTACTACACTGTGGGGGCACAGGGAGCTACCGGAAAATTTCAAATATCAGAATCGTCACCATCATAGAGTATTTAATTGCAACCTAGCTTTCATCAAGGGTAAGATGCACTATAGTTTATGTTCGACTAAGAAAGAGAAATGCTGTCAGTTAAACTAGGATATGTCATCAAGTGCAAGAGTTATTAGAATGGGGGGGGGAGGACAAATCTTAGAACAAGTAAACTGTGGTACTAGAATAATTAAGAAAGGTCGAACACTTGGATCAACTAAAAAAGTGATTATTGCTTACCATGTGCCCCAAACTATATTAAGTCTTAGAACAAGAGACGATTTCATCTTGATGCCCCGAAGCTGTTAGACCCAAGGTACAGAGGGCAGTAGCCAACGACAAGCAGGCCCCAAGTGCCATGTGCAGACTCGAAGAGCAACTGCCTTTGAGAGAGGAAACGGTTGAGAGTGGGCTTTCTGAGGAAGAGAATTACTAGCTGGGAAAGTAGGAACATTGACACAGAATCAGAATGGATGCCCTACGTGACAGAGTTGGTGAAACTTCCCTTCTAAGACATCTTGAGGCTCCTCAGAAATGTATTCTTCATTTTGGACGGAACATTCAGGATAAATATGATCCGTTCGAGTTCCTGGTTCTCTCATCAGGTCTGTTTCTTAGGATTCACTGGCACAAGATAAGGGTTTTGATAGTCCAGGGTAAATCCTGACAAAAGCAAAGCACGGTATCTATGAAAAACTAACCACTCAGAAGAGAACAACAGATAAAAGGCCAGGCCGACCTGACCCTGCAGGATAGGTAAGGTTGGTCTGGCAACAGGGGTAGAGGGGAAGTGCCCATCCTCTGCTAGAAGAGCTAGAGAAGACCCCTTCCGGAGAGACCACCAGGAGAGGAGAGCAGTAGGTGCTGATGATGAAGAATATTTTAATCAGCAGATAAGGTCAAAATGACAAAGTTCCAGGATCAGAGTAAACATATGGGATTAAAAAATAAAAATTAAAAAAAAAATTTTTTTTGAAAGGACTTTTTTTTTAAAGGACTTTAAACAAAAGTCCTTTTTAAGAGACAGTTGGCTGTTTAAACCAAAAGTACAACTCACTGAGAGAATCGCCGCATTATTTATTGGGGTAGAAAGGACCTGGAATGCAGAAAGACCCATTCTGCAGAAGAAAAAATAGAATCACTAACAGGCCTCATGCCTTGCACAGCCAGTGGCTAGAATCCCTGCCTCATGAGACCCTGTGCTAGAAGGCCGCTAGAACCATCTCAACTATGTTCGTCTTTCTTGGAAGCTAACAAGTGTTTGCCAGGTTAAGAGCATGGTAACAATCAGTCACGTTATGTTATAATGATTGTCGGTATCTTTAAAAGCCTTGTCAAGTTCCTTTTTGAGTAACCCTCACCCCACCCTTAGAGAAAGGGTGTGGTTCACCTCTTTGAAATACCTCATTGTTGTTTCACATTTACAATAGCCAAAAAAAAAAAAAAAAAAAAAGCTTTTAATTAACAAAGTGTTCAGAAGGGGGCGCCACTGTAAACAATGAGAGTTTTCGCTGCCCTGACAGTTTTGTTGCAGAAACAGCAGAAAGCACTCAGGTCAGACACAGCCAAGGGCTGGAGGGATTTTTAAAATTACAAAAACCGAACCAAATCAAACCAAAACAAAAATCAAAACCAATGTCCAAGATTTCAAGTTTGCTACTAAAGGTATGACATTCTCCTAAGACATGCGAGTGACTTGATCAATATATTTATATATTTATATTTGAAGAAGAAGGAACTATTTGATGCAGCAAAACCATAGTGCAAGGACCAATGCCGCGCTTCCCAGAGAACCCCAAGCTCTTTTTCTAGAATGGCCATATGCCTATGCATCAGGCGTCCTCTTTTCACTCCCTTTGTGGATCACCTACCATGGAGGTCATGGAATAACCAATAACCAAAAAAGAAACAAAAAACCAAAACATCCAGGTCTAAGTGATTCGTGGGTGCCATCATGCAATGGCGGACCCTGCCTGGAGAGGAGGAGACTGCTTAAACAGATCGCGGGCAAGCATCTCAGCCCAGGCCTGTGCTGGGGAAGCTGGTTCCCGGCTTTGGGCACAATCAGGAAGCCAGCGAAGTGACCCGAGAGTGCAGCCGGGGTTTAGGGCTGATGATCTTTTTGCGGCCAGGCAGCAGGTGGACACCCGCTCGGGGAGCCAGGCTAGGAGGCCGCTCAGCGCTGGCGCTGGCCACCCTCGCAAGCCCCCCGGGCTTTCCCGGTGCCAGTGCCCCGGGCCCGTGCCTCAGGACGGAGGGGGAGGTGGGCGAGGGCGTGGGCGGTCCGGAGAACGGGCTTTGCTAATTGCAGAATCCGGGAGTGAGCTCGCGGAGGACGCAGCGGAGAGTCTGAGAGGAGGTGGAGGAGCTGGCGGAGGAGGGGCGCGCAGCTCCGCTGTGCTCTGCTGCAGCCCAGTCCGCACTGCAGGACACCCGCACTCCCGCGCTCCAGCCCAGCTCCTGAGGCCGCACTGTCCCGCTCCCACGGCCCGCTGCCCCGCCCTGCCCCATGGCTTCTCAGGACGACCCTCTGCGAGCAGGTAAAGTGACACCGCGCTGCGCCCTCACCTGGAGCAGAAAGCGCGGGCCGCGAGCTCGCGGGGGTGTCGGGACCCAGCCTCCCGCGACCACCGGGGCAGCGGGACCACCCAGGACGACGCGCCACACCCGGGTCCCCACGGGGTCGGGCCGGGGATGGAGCCAGGCGAGGTGCCCCCCGCAGCGAGCGCAATAGCCCCCTTCACGCGCGTGTGCCGAGGACCCCCTTCCCTCATCCCGAGCTGTGGCCCCGCCACTTTTGTACTGGACTTGGGATCCCAGGTAGAATCTAGTCCCTCAGACCTCCCTGGCAGCAAGGAGCACAGGGCGGGATTCTCAGTTTTTCCGCCCCCCCTCCCCCCTCCTCCCCTGGCTCTTCCTCTCCTCATTCACATGCCTTCTGGCCTCCCTTTCCTCTCCTCATTGTCACTTTTATTAAATGGTTTTGTTCTGCATGTTGACCCGCAGAGCGATTTCATGAATGAATATACATACAGGAAACTGAGTCGTAGCCCACCTGTGGAGGCCTTTCATTAGAATGGTCTCTGGTTCTAGCCTCAGTTCAGAATACTGCCTGTACCTGAGGACCGAGTCCAGATGTTTCTTTCGTCTCTGACTTGAATTTGAAATATATACCATTCATTTGTTGATGGGCATCTAGGTTCTTTCCATAGTTTGGCTATTGTGGATATTGCTTTCTATAAACATTTGGTGCACGTGCCCCTTTGGATCATATAGTAGTCTTCTTTACCTCTATCAGAACCCCAGGAAGCTTTATTTATTTATTTACTCACATAAACGGGTGATCCAACACATCTTTTTTTGATGTTCAAATGTATTATAATGTCTTACCGCTTAACACTATGCTTACTGCTCTCTTTCACTGTCTGACTAAATCCTCATCATCACTATGCCATTTAATCAGAAAGAACATTTGAACTCAGAATTCTCTCCATATCAGGGAATGAAGACTCCACCCTTCTGTTTGTGCAGGTAAAATAAATGTTGATATTGTCTGTCCTGCACATACCCCATCCTGTTCACCAGAATATTCACCATCAGAATAGATACAAAATAAAAACCATACCTCACCACTTCTATTACCACCCAGTATGCTAAAAACACCATCATATGTTCCTGAATTATTGACTTGATTGATAACCCCACTTCCACACATACTGCACTCCTTTCTCCCTGCAAATTTATTTTGGTACAGCAACTTAACCTAAAAATCAAGTCAGATGATTTTATTCTGCTTTTGAAAGTCTTTTGGTATCTTCCCCTTTCATATTAAATAAAAACTGAAGGCGTTTCAATGTACTAGAGGGTCATACATCAATACGTTCTTCCTCTCTCCACCACTATGAACTCCTGATTGGCCTCCTTGTTTTTCCTCAAAAGTAACAGACCAGCTGTTCACACAAAGTCTATATACTTACTTGCTCTGCCTAGAGCAATCTTTTCCTTTAATATTTGTATAACACCCTCCTTCACTTCCTGGGTATTTGTGCAAATGAGTAAAAAGCCTGTATTAAGTGGATATTTTAAAAGCTAAATGAATGGCTTAATAGTTGTATATAGGGGGAAAGGGAACATATTTTCCACGGTTTAGAAGTGGAGTTCTTTTATAGAGTTCTTGTACAAGCCTACACTATGGAACGATAATGGGCAGTTGTACATTGCAATTATACAAACACTTTGGTAATTTATATCCTTTTTTTGGTAATTCATGACTGGACCATTTAATTCCTTAGGAGCATTATAGCATTTCAACTTTTCATGTTCAATAAACTTATTGGGGTTGCTCCCTTTTTTATTCAAATGGAGAAATAGTCATGATTTCATCTAAAGAAAGTGTTATTGATTGTGTTGTTTTCCAGGAATGAGTCGCACATGCTAGTTTAAAAGTTTTGTTAAATTCCCAAGTGTGTCACCGATAAAAGCCTTTTGTAGATTAGTAACTTGCTCAAAACAGAAAAGTTATGTAACACTCAATTGTTATACTATCTTTGTTTCCATCTTGCATTGTAATAACACCCATCTTAACTCTATTTAAGACAGGTCATCGCCAGATGGCTTTCTGGCATTGATTGCATGATATGAAATCTAGTATAACTAAAAGTTTTTGGTTTTAGTAGCCTATAAATCAATTTAGAAAAATATATGTATTTGAATATAAGGTAAAGTTTTAAATTATTTGGCAATAGTAAACTAAACTTTTTTTTGGTAAATTTTTATTTTCTAAAATTTCATTGAGCTCTTTTGCAATAAGAAACAAGTTACAAAAAATTAAGGTTTATTTACCCCAATTCAAAATTATTAGGAATATAATCATAGAGGTTGAAGTATTTAAAATATGGAACCCCAAATATTTTATTAGGTAAATTCTTGAATGCTGAGCATTCACTGTTAAAATATACTACTACTATTGATAGACTGGTAGAAGCCTAAAATCAAATATTTATTAAATATTTATATCCATATCTTTTCATGGCTTGGTAATTCATTTCTCTAGCATTAAATAAGATTCCATTGTTTGCATGTACTACACTTTATTTGAACTTTCACCTATGAAAGGATATCTTGGTTGCTTCCAAGCTTTTGTCAGTAATGAATGAAACTACTATAGACATCTTTGTGGGTATAGGTTTCATCTTCTTTGGATAAATACCAAGAACTGCTACTGCTGAATCATCTGGCAAGAATATGTTTAGTTTTGTAAGAAACTGCCAAGTTGTTTTCCATTCTTTATTCTCAATAGACATGGAAGAACATTCCTGTTGCTCCACATCCTCACCAACATTTCGTGTTCTGTTGTCAGTGTTCTGGATTCTGGGTATGTACTGGTGTCTCTTTTTTGTTTTAATTTGCATTTTCCTGATGACATATGACGTGAAGCATCTTTTTATATGCTTATTTGCCATCTGTAATATTTTCTTTTGTGAGGTATCTGCTAAGGTCTTTGGCTCATTTGTAATCAGGTTTTTCCACGATTGTTGAGTTTTAAGGGGTCTTTGTGTCTTTTTGATTAACAGTCCTTTGCCAGATGTGTATTTTGCAAATTTTTTCTCACAGTCTGTGCTTTGCCTTTTCATTCTCTTGGCATTGTTTCACAGAGTAGACATTTTTAAATTCAGTGCCTGTGCTTTTGTAGCTAAAGTTATTTCCAAAACCAAGGTCATTTAAATTTTCTTCTATATTACCTTCTACATGTTTCATGTTTAGGTTTATAATTTAATCTGAGTTAATTTTTGTGAAGAGTGTATGATATCTGCCTGGATTTATTTTATTTTATTATTTATTTTATTTTTATTTTATATTTTTACCTTTAGCTTCACCATTACTCCAGAACCATTTGTTTGAAAGATTGTATTTTGCTCTCTTGTATTGCTTTTGCTTTTATATTAAATATAAAATATAATTGATAATATATATTCTGTTCCTTTAATCTAGTCTTTCTGTGGTATTACAATATCTTGCTTCCAATTATCGGAATGGTATACTTTTTTTAAAGGTTTATTTATTTATTTGACAGAGAGAGAGATCACAAATAGGCAGAGAGACAGACAGAGAGAGAAATGAGGAGAAGCAGGCTCCCTGCTGAGCAGAGAGCCCAATATGGGACTCGACCCCAGGCCCCTGGGATCATGACCTGAGCCAAAGGCAGAAGCTTAACCCACTGAGCCAACCAACCAGGCGCCCCATCGTTATGGTAAACTTTGAAGTCAGTCCTCAGGCTTTGTTCTCCTTCAACACTATGTTGACTATTGTGAGTCTTTGCCTCTCCATATAAACTTTAAAATAAGTTTGTTAATATTAAAAAAAAAAAGAACTTGATGGAGTGCATTAATTGTATAGATAAACTTGGAAACCAGTGACCTCTTGAGCTTAGCAGGAGATAGACCATGGACATCAGTTGTCACAGTGGTGCCTCTGGCAGAACCTATTGCAAATCCCTAGGCAAAATGAGACCTCAAGGATCTGAGAGATGTCTAAGAAGTACTTGATACATCCCTTGGGTATGGTTTATTAAGTGTCCACCTGTCTGAAAGCTGGGGAATCTAGATAAGGGAGGGAAAATTAGTTATGATAAAACATATCAACAAACATGAATAAATGTTGTAAAACTAATTGTCATGGCTCATATACAATATGCCCAACAGAGGGACCATCAAAAGGAAAGCATCAGTTATGTTTATTGTGAAATGTTTTATTCAAAATAAAGCAATGAGAGGGGAAGACACAATGAGAAAATTACCATTTTTTAAATGGTAACCTTCTTACAAAATAGAATAGGGTTTATATTCTAAGTAGTATATTGAAAAGTAAAACATTGGGGTGCCTGGGTGGCTCAGTGGTTTGGGCTGCTGCCTTCGGCTCGGGTCATGATCTCAGGGTCCTGGAATTGAGCCCTGCATCGGGCTCTCTGCTCCGCAGGAAGCCTGCTTCTCTCTCTCTCTCTCTCTCTGCCTGTCTCTCTGCCTACTTGTGATCTCTGTCTGTCAAATAAATAAATAAAATCTTTTTTAAAAAAAGAAAATAAAGGTAAAACATTAAAAAATAAAATTTAAATTTACAAAAATTATGTAATTTTTAAAAAAGGTTAAAAAGAGCAGAACCATTTTTCTTGTAACTGGAAAATACATTCTATATATATCTATCAAAAATAACTTGTCGGGTGCCTGGGTGGTTTGTGGGTTAAGCCGCTGCCTTCAGCTCAGGTCATGATCTCAGGGTCCAGGGATGGAGCCCCACATTGGGCTCTCTGCTCAACGGGGACCCTGCTACCTCCTCTCTCTCTTTGCCTGCCTCTCTGCCTACTTGTAATCTCTCTCTCTGTCAAATAAATAAATAAAATCTTTTAAAAAAAATAACTTGTCATGGGGGCACCTGGGTGGCTCAGTGGGTTAAAGCCTCTACCTTCGGCTCAGGTCATGATCCCAGAATCCTTGGATTGAGTCCCACATCGGGCTCTCAGCTCAGCAGGGAGCCTGCTTCCCCCCTCTCACTCTGCCTGACCCTGCCTACTTGTGATCTCTGTCAAAGAAATAAATAAAATCTTTTATAAAAAAATTTTAAAAAATAACTTGTCATGTCTGGAATCAGGAGCATATGGAAAAAAATAATATCTGAGGACAATACTTCTGCCATGTTTTGTGCCTTGTTAAATTTTTAACAGTCAGGCAACTTTTAGCTTTATTGAAATACCTACTAAGAGACTAGCAGTGCCTTTTGGAGCCCTATGACTATAAAAAGTAATTGCAAATATTCAAAATGTTTAGTATGGTGTCACTATTTAGGGCCACCACCAAGCATGTTTCAGAAGTAAGCATAACTGTTACACTTCTGTAAGGCAAAAGGGCATGTTTTCAGGAGTTCCATCTGCTGTACCAGGAAGTGAATCAAGTAATGAATTTTGTCTATAAAATAATTCACTTTTCAATTTAACATTCCTCATTCCACATTATAATAATAAAAACTAGGAGGAGACTAAAACAAACAAACAACTACAACTACAACAACCAGCTTTTCCTTCAGTGGAAAAGTAAATAGAACCTTATGAGTAGCCTGAAATTTATTTTTAAATATTTTTAAGATAAGCGTTTTTGTTAGAAAACCATATATTTTATATAGCTAAGAAATAACAGGCAAAGTTTTATTAACGTCTAAAAAGTCTAGTTACTTCTATTTATCTATTAACTCATCTCTTTATGAAGTAGAACATGATCACACCTATTGTATCTACCCAAGTTTGTATGCTTTGGTTATTTTATGTTTGCTATTTCCTTGCTTAATTTTTACAATATTTGATACATAATAGTATCTTTAAGTCCATCTACGGTTTCACAGAATTTGTTTGAACTTCATCAATATGTACAATACTTTTTGCACGTTGATTAAAAATTACGAGATATGGGGGCTCCTGGGGGGCTCAGTGGTTTAGGCTTCTGCCTTCGGCTCAGGTCATGATTTCAGGGTCCTGGGATGGAGCCCCACATCGGGCTCTCTGCTCAGCGGGGAGCCTGCTCCCCCACCCCTCTCTCTGCCTGCCTCTCTACCTACTTTTGATCTGTCAAATGGGTAAATAAGCTCTTTCAAAAAAGATTTACTAGGTGTGAAATACACCGAGGCTATGGGAAGGAAAATGATTTCACCTGATCTGACTAGGAAGTGGTTGAAGCCTGAATTAAAGTGCTACTAAAAGAGTCAAGACCTGGGAAATATATGGGTAAAAAATCCCTAGAAAAACAGCAATAATAACGGGCTGCTCTGTATTGATCCAGATCCTGCGGTAGGCAAAGAAGAGCTGGTTTTAGCCAGAGGATGATCTCCGTTTGTCTTCATGATCTGGCATTTCCTGCAAGCCAGGCATGGGGCTCTGCACTAGAGCTGCAAATGCTGGGGCGCCCTCACTGTCCCTTTTCTCTTCTCAGGGGGACAACGGGCATGTCCATGGTGCAGTGTGACAGGTTTTACCACAGGGAGATAAAAGACTGCCAAGGGTAGGTTGGAGCTGGGAAAAGGCACTTAGGAACAGATTTTGAGGGGAGGTGATAGACAAGGGCAAAGCGAAGAATGGGGATGAGTGTGTCACTTTCAAAGTGCCAGGAGGCAGCACAGTGCATTCGGGAATCTACAGCAAGTTCAGGACAACGGGCAGCTGATCTGGCAGCATCACCTGGGGATGGAGGCTGAGCCCCGGGGTTAACACTGGGGGTGAGCTGGTTTGTATACTATGCCGAGAAGGTGAGGTACTACACTGTGGGGGCACAGGGAGCTACCGGAAAATTTCAAATATCAGAATCGTCACCATCATAGAGTATTTAATTGCAACCTAGCTTTCATCAAGGGTAAGATGCACTATAGTTTATGTTCGACTAAGAAAGAGAAATGCTGTCAGTTAAACTAGGATATGTCATCAAGTGCAAGAGTTATTAGAATGGGGGGGGGGAGGACAAATCTTAGAACAAGTAAACTGTGGTACTAGAATAATTAAGAAAGGTCGAACACTTGGATCAACTAAAAAAGTGATTATTGCTTACCATGTGCCCCAAACTATATTAAGTCTTAGAACAAGAGACGATTTCATCTTGATGCCCCGAAGCTGTTAGACCCAAGGTACAGAGGGCAGTAGCCAACGACAAGCAGGCCCCAAGTGCCATGTGCAGACTCGAAGAGCAACTGCCTTTGAGAGAGGAAACGGTTGAGAGTGGGCTTTCTGAGGAAGAGAATTACTAGCTGGGAAAGTAGGAACATTGACACAGAATCAGAATGGATGCCCCTACGTGACAGAGTTGGTGAAACTTCCCTTCTAAGACATCTTGAGGCTCCTCAGAAATGTATTCTTCATTTTGGACGGAACATTCAGGATAAATATGATCCGTTCGAGTTCCTGGTTCTCTCATCAGGTCTGTTTCTTAGGATTCACTGGCACAAGATAAGGGTTTTGATAGTCCAGGGTAAATCCTGACAAAAGCAAAGCACGGTATCTATGAAAAACTAACCACTCAGAAGAGAACAACAGATAAAAGGCCAGGCCGACCTGACCCTGCAGGATAGGTAAGGTTGGTCTGGCAACAGGGGTAGAGGGGAAGTGCCCATCCTCTGCTAGAAGAGCTAGAGAAGACCCCTTCCGGAGAGACCACCAGGAGAGGAGAGCAGTAGGTGCTGATGATGAAGAATATTTTAATCAGCAGATAAGGTCAAAATGACAAAGTTCCAGGATCAGAGTAAACATATGGGATTAAAAAATAAAAATTAAAAAAAAATTTTTTTTGAAAGGACTTTTTTTTTAAAGGACTTTAAACAAAAGTCCTTTTTAAGAGACAGTTGGCTGTTTAAACCAAAAGTACAACTCACTGAGAGAATCGCCGCATTATTTATTGGGGTAGAAAGGACCTGGAATGCAGAAAGACCCATTCTGCAGAAGAAAAAATAGAATCACTAACAGGCCTCATGCCTTGCACAGCCAGTGGCTAGAATCCCTGCCTCATGAGACCCTGTGCTAGAAGGCCGCTAGAACCATCTCAACTATGTTCGTCTTTCTTGGAAGCTAACAAGTGTTTGCCAGGTTAAGAGCATGGTAACAATCAGTCACGTTATGTTATAATGATTGTCGGTATCTTTAAAAGCCTTGTCAAGTTCCTTTTTGAGTAACCCTCACCCCACCCTTAGAGAAAGGGTGTGGTTCACCTCTTTGAAATACCTCATTGTTGTTTCACATTTACAATAGCCAAAAAAAAAAAAAAAAAACCTTTAATTAACAAAGTATTCAGAAGGGGGCGCCACTGTAAACAATGAGAGTTTTCGCTGCCCTGACAGTTTTGTTGCAGAAACAGCAGAAAGCACTCAGGTCAGACACAGCCAAGGGCTGGAGGGATTTTTAAAATTACAAAAACCGAACCAAATCAAACCAAAACAAAAATCAAAACCAATGTCCAAGATTTCAAGTTTGCTACTAAAGGTATGACATTCTCCTAAGACATGCGAGTGACTTGATCAATATATTTATATATTTATATTTGAAGAAGAAGGAACTATTTGATGCAGCAAAACCATAGTGCAAGGACCAATGCCGCGCTTCCCAGAGAACCCCAAGCTCTTTTTCTAGAATGGCCATATGCCTATGCATCAGGCGTCCTCTTTTCACTCCCTTTGTGGATCACCTACCATGGAGGTCATGGAATAACCAATAACCAAAAAAGAAACAAAAAACCAAAACATCCAGGTCTAAGTGATTCGTGGGTGCCATCATGCAATGGCGGACCCTGCCTGGAGAGGAGGAGACTGCTTAAACAGATCGCGGGCAAGCATCTCAGCCCAGGCCTGTGCTGGGGAAGCTGGTTCCCGGCTTTGGGCACAATCAGGAAGCCAGCGAAGTGACCCGAGAGTGCAGCCGGGGTTTAGGGCTGATGATCTTTTTGCGGCCAGGCAGCAGGTGGACACCCGCTCGGGGAGCCAGGCTAGGAGGCCGCTCAGCGCTGGCGCTGGCCACCCTCGCAAGCCCCCCGGGCTTTCCCGGTGCCAGTGCCCCGGGCCCGTGCCTCAGGACGGAGGGGGAGGTGGGCGAGGGCGTGGGCGGTCCGGAGAACGGGCTTTGCTAATTGCAGAATCCGGGAGTGAGCTCGCGGAGGACGCAGCGGAGAGTCTGAGAGGAGGTGGAGGAGCTGGCGGAGGAGGGGCGCGCAGCTCCGCTGTGCTCTGCTGCAGCCCAGTCCGCACTGCAGGACACCCGCACTCCCGCGCTCCAGCCCAGCTCCTGAGGCCGCACTGTCCCGCTCCCACGGCCCGCTGCCCCGCCCTGCCCCATGGCTTCTCAGGACGACCCTCTGCGAGCAGGTAAAGTGACACCGCGCTGCGCCCTCACCTGGAGCAGAAAGCGCGGGCCGCGAGCTCGCGGGGGTGTCGGGACCCAGCCTCCCGCGACCACCGGGGCAGCGGGACCACCCAGGACGACGCGCCACACCCGGGTCCCCACGGGGTCGGGCCGGGGATGGAGCCAGGCGAGGTGCCCCCCGCAGCGAGCGCAATAGCCCCCTTCACGCGCGTGTGCCGAGGACCCCCTTCCCTCATCCCGAGCTGTGGCCCCGCCACTTTTGTACTGGACTTGGGATCCCAGGTAGAAACTAGTCCCTCAGACCTCCCTGGCAGCAAGGAGCACAGGGCGGGATTCTCAGTTTTTCCGCCCCCCCTCCCCCCTCCTCCCCTGGCTCTTCCTCTCCTCATTCACATGCCTTCTGGCCTCCCTTTCCTCTCCTCATTGTCACTTTTATTAAATGGTTTTGTTCTGCATGTTGACCCGCAGAGCGATTTCATGAATGAATATACATACAGGAAACTGAGTCGTAGCCCACCTGTGGAGGCCTTTCATTAGAATGGTCTCTGGTTCTAGCCTCAGTTCAGAATACTGCCTGTACCTGAGGACCGAGTCCAGATGTTTCTTTCGTCTCTGACTTGAATTTGAAATATATACCATTCATTTGTTGATGGGCATCTAGGTTCTTTCCATAGTTTGGCTATTGTGGATATTGCTTTCTATAAACATTTGGTGCACGTGCCCCTTTGGATCATATAGTAGTCTTCTTTACCTCTATCAGAACCCCAGGAAGCTTTATTTATTTATTTACTCACATAAACGGGTGATCCAACACATCTTTTTTTGATGTTCAAATGTATTATAATGTCTTACCGCTTAACACTATGCTTACTGCTCTCTTTCACTGTCTGACTAAATCCTCATCATCACTATGCCATTTAATCAGAAAGAACATTTGAACTCAGAATTCTCTCCATATCAGGGAATGAAGACTCCACCCTTCTGTTTGTGCAGGTAAAATAAATGTTGATATTGTCTGTCCTGCACATACCCCATCCTGTTCACCAGAATATTCACCATCAGAATAGATACAAAATAAAAACCATACCTCACCACTTCTATTACCACCCAGTATGCTAAAAACACCATCATATGTTCCTGAATTATTGACTTGATTGATAACCCCACTTCCACACATACTGCACTCCTTTCTCCCTGCAAATTTATTTTGGTACAGCAACTTAACCTAAAAATCACGTCAGATGATTTTATTCTGCTTTTGAAAGTCTTTTGGTATCTTCCCCTTTCATATTAAATAAAAACTGAAGGCGTTTCAATGTACTAGAGGGTCATACATCAATACGTTCTTCCTCTCTCCACCACTATGAACTCCTGATTGGCCTCCTTGTTTTTCCTCAAAAGTAACAGACCAGCTGTTCACACAAAGTCTATATACTTACTTGCTCTGCCTAGAGCAATCTTTTCCTTTAATATTTGTATAACACCCTCCTTCACTTCCTGGGTATTTGTGCAAATGAGTAAAAAGCCTGTATTAAGTGGATATTTTAAAAGCTAAATGAATGGCTTAATAGTTGTATATAGGGGGAAAGGGAACATATTTTCCACGGTTTAGAAGTGGAGTTCTTTTATAGAGTTCTTGTACAAGCCTACACTATGGAACGATAATGGGCAGTTGTACATTGCAATTATACAAACACTTTGGTAATTTATATCCTTTTTTTGGTAATTCATGACTGGACCATTTAATTCCTTAGGAGCATTATAGCATTTCAACTTTTCATGTTCAATAAACTTATTGGGGTTGCTCCCTTTTTTATTCAAATGGAGAAATAGTCATGATTTCATCTAAAGAAAGTGTTATTGATTGTGTTGTTTTCCAGGAATGAGTCGCACATGCTAGTTTAAAAGTTTTGTTAAATTCCCAAGTGTGTCACCGATAAAAGCCTTTTGTAGATTAGTAACTTGCTCAAAACAGAAAAGTTATGTAACACTCAATTGTTATACTATCTTTGTTTCCATCTTGCATTGTAATAACACCCATCTTAACTCTATTTAAGACAGGTCATCGCCAGATGGCTTTCTGGCATTGATTGCATGATATGAAATCTAGTATAACTAAAAGTTTTTGGTTTTAGTAGCCTATAAATCAATTTAGAAAAATATATGTATTTGAATATAAGGTAAAGTTTTAAATTATTTGGCAATAGTAAACTAAACTTTTTTTTGGTAAATTTTTATTTTCTAAAATTTCATTGAGCTCTTTTGCAATAAGAAACAAGTTACAAAAAATTAAGGTTTATTTACCCCAATTCAAAATTATTAGGAATATAATCATAGAGGTTGAAGTATTTAAAATATGGAACCCCAAATATTTTATTAGGTAAATTCTTGAATGCTGAGCATTCACTGTTAAAATATACTACTACTATTGATAGACTGGTAGAAGCCTAAAATCAAATATTTATTAAATATTTATATCCATATCTTTTCATGGCTTGGTAATTCATTTCTCTAGCATTAAATAAGATTCCATTGTTTGCATGTACTACACTTTATTTGAACTTTCACCTATGAAAGGATATCTTGGTTGCTTCCAAGCTTTTGTCAGTAATGAATAAAACTACTATAGACATCTTTGTGGGTATAGGTTTCATCTTCTTTGGATAAATACCAAGAACTGCTACTGCTGAATCATCTGGCAAGAATATGTTTAGTTTTGTAAGAAACTGCCAAGTTGTTTTCCATTCTTTATTCTCAATAGACATGGAAGAACATTCCTGTTGCTCCACATCCTCACCAACATTTCGTGTTCTGTTGTCAGTGTTCTGGATTCTGGGTATGTACTGGTGTCTCTTTTTTGTTTTAATTTGCATTTTCCTGATGACATATGATGTGAAGCATCTTTTTATATGCTTATTTGCCATCTGTAATATTTTCTTTTGTGAGGTATCTGCTAAGGTCTTTGGCTCATTTGTAATCAGGTTTTTCCACGATTGTTGAGTTTTAAGGGGTCTTTGTGTCTTTTTGATTAACAGTCCTTTGCCAGATGTGTATTTTGCAAATTTTTTCTCACAGTCTGTGCTTTGCCTTTTCATTCTCTTGGCATTGTTTCACAGAGTAGACATTTTTAAATTCAGTGCTTGTGCTTTTGTAGCTAAAGTTATTTCCAAAACCAAGGTCATTTAAATTTTCTTCTATATTACCTTCTACATGTTTCATGTTTAGGTTTATAATTTAATCTGAGTTAATTTTTGTGAAGAGTGTATGATATCTGCCTGGATTTATTTTATTTTATTATTTATTTTATTTTTATTTTATATTTTTACATTTAGCTTCACCATTACTCCAGAACCATTTGTTTGAAAGATTGTATTTTGCTCTCTTGTATTGCTTTTGCTTTTATATTAAATATAAAATATAATTGATAATATATATTCTGTTCCTTTAATCTAGTCTTTCTGTGGTATTACAATATCTTGCTTCCAATTATAGGAATGGTATACTTTTTTTAAAGGTTTATTTATTTATTTGACAGAGAGAGAGATCACAAATAGGCAGAGAGACAGACAGAGAGAGAAATGAGGAGAAGCAGGCTCCCTGCTGAGCAGAGAGCCCAATATGGGACTCGACCCCAGGCCCCTGGGATCATGACCTGAGCCAAAGGCAGAAGCTTAACCCACTGAGCCAACCAACCAGGCGCCCCATCGTTATGGTAAACTTTGAAGTCAGTCCTCAGGCTTTGTTCTCCTTCAACACTATGTTGACTATTGTGAGTCTTTGCCTCTCCATATAAACTTTAAAATAAGTTTGTTAATATTAAAAAAAAAAAAAAGAACTTGATGGAGTGCATTAATTGTATAGATAAACTTGGAAACCAGTGACCTCTTGAGCTTAGCAGGAGATAGACCATGGACATCAGTTGTCACAGTGGTGCCTCTGGCAGAACCTATTGCAAATCCCTAGGCAAAATGAGACCTCAAGGATCTGAGAGATGTCTAAGAAGTACTTGATACATCCCTTGGGTATGGTTTATTAAGTGTCCACCTGTCTGAAAGCTGGGGAATCTAGATAAGGGAGGGAAAATTAGTTATGATAAAACATATCAACAAACATAAATAAATGTTGTAAAACTAATTGTCATGGCTCATATACAATATGCCCAACAGAGGGACCATCAAAAGGAAAGCATCAGTTATGTTTATTGTGAAATGTTTTATTCAAAATAAAGCAATGAGAGGGGAAGACACAATGAGAAAATTACCATTTTTTAAATGGTAACCTTCTTACAAAATAGAATAGGGTTTATATTCTAAGTAGTATATTGAAAAGTAAAACATTGGGGTGCCTGGGTGGCTCAGTGGTTTGGGCTGCTGCCTTCGGCTCGGGTCATGATCTCAGGGTCCTGGAATTGAGCCCTGCATCGGGCTCTCTGCTCCGCAGGAAGCCTGCTTCTCTCTCTCTCTCTCTCTCTGCCTGCCTCTCTGCCTACTTGTGATCTCTGTCTGTCAAATAAATAAATAAAATCTTTTTAAAAAAAAGAAAAGAAAGGTAAAACATTAAAAAATAAAATTTAAATTTACAAAAATTATGTAATTTTTAAAAAAGGTTAAAAAGAGCAGAACCATTTTTCTTGTAACTGGAAAATACATTCTATATATATCTATCAAAAATAACTTGTCGGGTGCCTGGGTGGTTTGTGGGTTAAGCCGCTGCCTTCAGCTCAGGTCATGATCTCAGGGTCCAGGGATGGAGCCCCACATTGGGCTCTCTGCTCAACGGGGACCCTGCTACCTCCTCTCTCTCTTTGCCTGCCTCTCTGCCTACTTGTAATCTCTCTCTCTGTCAAATAAATAAATAAAATCTTTAAAAAAAAATAACTTGTCATGGGGGCACCTGGGTGGCTCAGTGGGTTAAAGCCTCTACCTTCGGCTCAGGTCATGATCCCAGAATCCTTGGATTGAGTCCCACATCGGGCTCTCAGCTCAGCAGGGAGCCTGCTTCCCCCCTCTCACTCTGCCTGACCCTGCCTACTTGTGATCTCTGTCAAAGAAATAAATAAAATCTTTTATAAAAAAATTTTAAAAAATAACTTGTCATGTCTGGAATCAGGAGCATATGGAAAAAAATAATATCTGAGGACAATACTTCTGCCATGTTTTGTGCCTTGTTAATATTTTTAAACAGTCAGGCAACTTTTAGCTTTATTGAAATACCTACTAAGAGACTAGCAGTGCCTTTTGGAGCCCTATGACTATAAAAAGTAATTGCAAATATTCAAAATGTTTAGTATGGTGTCACTATTTAGGGCCACCACCAAGCATGTTTCAGAAGTAAGCATAACTGTTACACTTCTGTAAGGCAAAAGGGCATGTTTTCAGGAGTTCCATCTGCTGTACCAGGAAGTGAATCAAGTAATGAATTTTGTCTATAAAATAATTCACTTTTCAATTTAACATTCCTCATTCCACATTATAATAATAAAAACTAGGAGGAGACTAAAACAAACAAACAACTACAACTACAACAACCAGCTTTTCCTTCAGTGGAAAAGTAAATAGAACCTTATGAGTAGCCTGAAATTTATTTTTAAATATTTTTAAGATAAGCGTTTTTGTTAGAAAACCATATATTTTATATAGCTAAGAAATAACAGGCAAAGTTTTATTAACGTCTAAAAAGTCTAGTTACTTCTATTTATCTATTAACTCATCTCTTTATGAAGTAGAACATGATCACACCTATTGTATCTACCCAAGTTTGTATGCTTTGGTTATTTTATGTTTGCTATTTCCTTGCTTAATTTTTGCAATATTTGATACATAATAGTATCTTTAAGTCCATCTACGGTTTCACAGAATTTGTTTGAACTTCATCAATATGTACAATACTTTTTGCACGTTGATTAAAAATTACGAGATATGGGGGCTCCTGGGTGGCTCAGTGGTTTAGGCTTCTGCCTTCGGCTCAGGTCATGATTTCAGGGTCCTGGGATGGAGCCCCACATCGGGCTCTCTGCTCAGCGGGGAGCCTGCTCCCCCACCCCTCTCTCTGCCTGCCTCTCTACCTACTTTTGATCTGTCAAATGGGTAAATAAGCTCTTTCAAAAAAGATTTACTAGGTGTGAAATACACCGAGGCTATGGGAAGGAAAATGATTTCACCTGATCTGACTAGGAAGTGGTTGAAGCCTGAATTAAAGTGCTACTAAAAGAGTCAAGACCTGGGAAATATATGGGTAAAAAATCCCTAGAAAAACAGCAATAATAACGGGCTGCTCTGTATTGATCCAGATCCTGCGGTAGGCAAAGAAGAGCTGGTTTTAGCCAGAGGATGATCTCCGTTTGTCTTCATGATCTGGCATTTCCTGCAAGCCAGGCATGGGGCTCTGCACTAGAGCTGCAAATGCTGGGGGGCCCTCACTGTCCCTTTTCTCTTCTCAGGGGGACAACGGGCATGTCCATGGTGCAGTGTGACAGGTTTTACCACAGGGAGATAAAAGACTGCCAAGGGTAGGTTGGAGCTGGGAAAAGGCACTTAGGAACAGATTTTGAGGGGAGGTGATAGACAAGGGCAAAGCGAAGAATGGGGATGAGTGTGTCACTTTCAAAGTGCCAGGAGGCAGCACAGTGCATTCGGGAATCTACAGCAAGTTCAGGACAACGGGCAGCTGATCTGGCAGCATCACCTGGGGATGGAGGCTGAGCCCCGGGGTTAACACTGGGGGTGAGCTGGTTTGTATACTATGCCGAGAAGGTGAGGTACTACACTGTGGGGGCACAGGGAGCTACCGGAAAATTTCAAATATCAGAATCGTCACCATCATAGAGTATTTAATTGCAACCTAGCTTTCATCAAGGGTAAGATGCACTATAGTTTATGTTCGACTAAGAAAGAGAAATGCTGTCAGTTAAACTAGGATATGTCATCAAGTGCAAGAGTTATTAGAATGGGGGGGGGAGGACAAATCTTAGAACAAGTAAACTGTGGTACTAGAATAATTAAGAAAGGTCGAACACTTGGATCAACTAAAAAAGTGATTATTGCTTACCATGTGCCCCAAACTATATTAAGTCTTAGAACAAGAGACGATTTCATCTTGATGCCCCGAAGCTGTTAGACCCAAGGTACAGAGGGCAGTAGCCAACGACAAGCAGGCCCCAAGTGCCATGTGCAGACTCGAAGAGCAACTGCCTTTGAGAGAGGAAACGGTTGAGAGTGGGCTTTCTGAGGAAGAGAATTACTAGCTGGGAAAGTAGGAACATTGACACAGAATCAGAATGGATGCCCCTACGTGACAGAGTTGGTGAAACTTCCCTTCTAAGACATCTTGAGGCTCCTCAGAAATGTATTCTTCATTTTGGACGGAACATTCAGGATAAATATGATCCGTTCGAGTTCCTGGTTCTCTCATCAGGTCTGTTTCTTAGGATTCACTGGCACAAGATAAGGGTTTTGATAGTCCAGGGTAAATCCTGACAAAAGCAAAGCACGGTATCTATGAAAAACTAACCACTCAGAAGAGAACAACAGATAAAAGGCCAGGCCGACCTGACCCTGCAGGATAGGTAAGGTTGGTCTGGCAACAGGGGTAGAGGGGAAGTGCCCATCCTCTGCTAGAAGAGCTAGAGAAGACCCCTTCCGGAGAGACCACCAGGAGAGGAGAGCAGTAGGTGCTGATGATGAAGAATATTTTAATCAGCAGATAAGGTCAAAATGACAAAGTTCCAGGATCAGAGTAAACATATGGGATTAAAAAATAAAAATTAAAAAAAAATTTTTTTTTGAAAGGACTTTTTTTTTAAAGGACTTTAAACAAAAGTCCTTTTTAAGAGACAGTTGGCTGTTTAAACCAAAAGTACAACTCACTGAGAGAATCGCCGCATTATTTATTGGGGTAGAAAGGACCTGGAATGCAGAAAGACCCATTCTGCAGAAGAAAAAATAGAATCACTAACAGGCCTCATGCCTTGCACAGCCAGTGGCTAGAATCCCTGCCTCATGAGACCCTGTGCTAGAAGGCCGCTAGAACCATCTCAACTATGTTCGTCTTTCTTGGAAGCTAACAAGTGTTTGCCAGGTTAAGAGCATGGTAACAATCAGTCACGTTATGTTATAATGATTGTCGGTATCTTTAAAAGCCTTGTCAAGTTCCTTTTTGAGTAACCCTCACCCCACCCTTAGAGAAAGGGTGTGGTTCACCTCTTTGAAATACCTCATTGTTGTTTCACATTTACAATAGCCAAAAAAAAAAAAAAAAAAAAAGCTTTTAATTAACAAAGTGTTCAGAAGGGGGCGCCACTGTAAACAATGAGAGTTTTCGCTGCCCTGACAGTTTTGTTGCAGAAACAGCAGAAAGCACTCAGGTCAGACACAGCCAAGGGCTGGAGGGATTTTTAAAATTACAAAAACCGAACCAAATCAAACCAAAACAAAAATCAAAACCAATGTCCAAGATTTCAAGTTTGCTACTAAAGGTATGACATTCTCCTAAGACATGCGAGTGACTTGATCAATATATTTATATATTTATATTTGAAGAAGAAGGAACTATTTGATGCAGCAAAACCATAGTGCAAGGACCAATGCCGCGCTTCCCAGAGAACCCCAAGCTCTTTTTCTAGAATGGCCATATGCCTATGCATCAGGCGTCCTCTTTTCACTCCCTTTGTGGATCACCTACCATGGAGGTCATGGAATAACCAATAACCAAAAAAGAAACAAAAAACCAAAACATCCAGGTCTAAGTGATTCGTGGGTGCCATCATGCAATGGCGGACCCTGCCTGGAGAGGAGGAGACTGCTTAAACAGATCGCGGGCAAGCATCTCAGCCCAGGCCTGTGCTGGGGAAGCTGGTTCCCGGCTTTGGGCACAATCAGGAAGCCAGCGAAGTGACCCGAGAGTGCAGCCGGGGTTTAGGGCTGATGATCTTTTTGCGGCCAGGCAGCAGGTGGACACCCGCTCGGGGAGCCAGGCTAGGAGGCCGCTCAGCGCTGGCGCTGGCCACCCTCGCAAGCCCCCCGGGCTTTCCCGGTGCCAGTGCCCCGGGCCCGTGCCTCAGGACGGAGGGGGAGGTGGGCGAGGGCGTGGGCGGTCCGGAGAACGGGCTTTGCTAATTGCAGACCCGGGAGTGAGCTCGCGGAGGACGCAGCGGAGAGTCTGAGAGGAGGTGGAGGAGCTGGCGGAGGAGGGGCGCGCAGCTCCGCTGTGCTCTGCTGCAGCCCAGTCCGCACTGCAGGACACCCGCACTCCCGCGCTCCAGCCCAGCTCCTGAGGCCGCACTGTCCCGCTCCCACGGCCCGCTGCCCCGCCCTGCCCCATGGCTTCTCAGGACGACCCTCTGCGAGCAGGTAAAGTGACACCGCGCTGCGCCCTCACCTGGAGCAGAAAGCGCGGGCCGCGAGCTCGCGGGGGTGTCGGGACCCAGCCTCCCGCGACCACCGGGGCAGCGGGACCACCCAGGACGACGCGCCACACCCGGGTCCCCACGGGGTCGGGCCGGGGATGGAGCCAGGCGAGGTGCCCCCCGCAGCGAGCGCAATAGCCCCCTTCACGCGCGTGTGCCGAGGACCCCCTTCCCTCATCCCGAGCTGTGGCCCCGCCACTTTTGTACTGGACTTGGGATCCCAGGTAGAAACTAGTCCCTCAGACCTCCCTGGCAGCAAGGAGCACAGGGCGGGATTCTCAGTTTTTCCGCCCCCCCTCCCCCCTCCTCCCCTGGCTCTTCCTCTCCTCATTCACATGCCTTCTGGCCTCCCTTTCCTCTCCTCATTGTCACTTTTATTAAATGGTTTTGTTCTGCATGTTGACCCGCAGAGCGATTTCATGAATGAATATACATACAGGAAACTGAGTCGTAGCCCACCTGTGGAGGCCTTTCATTAGAATGGTCTCTGGTTCTAGCCTCAGTTCAGAATACTGCCTGTACCTGAGGACCGAGTCCAGATGTTTCTTTCGTCTCTGACTTGAATTTGAAATATATACCATTCATTTGTTGATGGGCATCTAGGTTCTTTCCATAGTTTGGCTATTGTGGATATTGCTTTCTATAAACATTTGGTGCACGTGCCCCTTTGGATCATATAGTAGTCTTCTTTATGTCTATCAGAACCCCAGGAAGCTTTATTTATTTATTTACTCACATAAACGGGTGATCCAACACAACTTTTTTTGATGTTCAAATGTATTATAATGTCTTACCGCTTAACACTATGCTTACTGCTCTCTTTCACTGTCTGACTAAATCCTCATCATCACTATGCCATTTAATCAGAAAGAACATTTGAACTCAGAATTCTCTCCTATCAGGGAATGAAGACTCCACCCTTCTGTTTGTGCAGGTAAAATAAATGTTGATATTGTCTGTCCTGCACATACCCCATCCTGTTCACCAGAATATTCACCATCAGAATAGATACAAAATAAAAACCATACCTCACCACTTCTATTACCACCCAGTATGCTAAAAACACCATCATATGTTCCTGAATTATTGACTTGATTGATAACCCCACTTCCACACATACTGCACTCCTTTCTCCCTGCAAATTTATTTTGGTACAGCAACTTAACCTAAAAATCACGTCAGATGATTTTATTCTGCTTTTGAAAGTCTTTTGGTATCTTCCCCTTTCATATTAAATAAAAACTGAAGGCGTTTCAATGTACTAGAGGGTCATACATCAATACGTTCTTCCTCTCTCCACCACTATGAACTCCTGATTGGCCTCCTTGTTTTTCCTCAAAAGTAACAGACCAGCTGTTCACACAAAGTCTATATACTTACTTGCTCTGCCTAGAGCAATCTTTTCCTTTAATATTTGTATAACACCCTCCTTCACTTCCTGGGTATTTGTGCAAATGAGTAAAAAGCCTGTATTAAGTGGATATTTTAAAAGCTAAATGAATGGCTTAATAGTTGTATATAGGGGGAAAGGGAACATATTTTCCACGGTTTAGAAGTGGAGTTCTTTTATAGAGTTCTTGTACAAGCCTACACTATGGAACGATAATGGGCAGTTGTACATTGCAATTATACAAACACTTTGGTAATTTATATCCTTTTTTTGGTAATTCATGACTGGACCATTTAATTCCTTAGGAGCATTATAGCATTTCAACTTTTCATGTTCAATAAACTTATTGGGGTTGCTCCCTTTTTTATTCAAATGGAGAAATAGTCATGATTTCATCTAAAGAAAGTGTTATTGATTGTGTTGTTTTCCAGGAATGAGTCGCACATGCTAGTTTAAAAGTTTTGTTAAATTCCCAAGTGTGTCACCGATAAAAGCCTTTTGTAGATTAGTAACTTGCTCAAAACAGAAAAGTTATGTAACACTCAATTGTTATACTATCTTTGTTTCCATCTTGCATTGTAATAACACCCATCTTAACTCTATTTAAGACAGTACATCGCCAGATGGCTTTCTGGCATTGATTGCATGATATGAAATCTAGTATAACTAAAAGTTTTTGGTTTTAGTAGCCTATAAATCAATTTAGAAAAATATATGTATTTGAATATAAGGTAAAGTTTTAAATTATTTGGCAATAGTAAACTAAACTTTTTTTTGGTAAATTTTTATTTTCTAAAATTTCATTGAGCTCTTTTGCAATAAGAAACAAGTTACAAAAAATTAAGGTTTATTTACCCCAATTCAAAATTATTAGGAATATAATCATAGAGGTTGAAGTATTTAAAATATGGAACCCCAAATATTTTATTAGGTAAATTCTTGAATGCTGAGCATTCACTGTTAAAATATACTACTACTATTGATAGACTGGTAGAAGCCTAAAATCAAATATTTATTAAATATTTATATCCATATCTTTTCATGGCTTGGTAATTCATTTCTCTAGCATTAAATAAGATTCCATTGTTTGCATGTACTACACTTTATTTGAACTTTCACCTATGAAAGGATATCTTGGTTGCTTCCAAGCTTTTGTCAGTAATGAATAAAACTACTATAGACATCTTTGTGGGTATAGGTTTCATCTTCTTTGGATAAATACCAAGAACTGCTACTGCTGAATCATCTGGCAAGAATATGTTTAGTTTTGTAAGAAACTGCCAAGTTGTTTTCCATTCTTTATTCTCAATAGACATGGAAGAACATTCCTGTTGCTCCACATCCTCACCAACATTTCGTGTTCTGTTGTCAGTGTTCTGGATTCTGGGTATGTACTGGTGTCTCTTTTTTGTTTTAATTTGCATTTTCCTGATGACATATGATGTGAAGCATCTTTTTATATGCTTATTTGCCATCTGTAATATTTTCTTTTGTGAGGTATCTGCTAAGGTCTTTGGCTCATTTGTAATCAGGTTTTTCCACGATTGTTGAGTTTTAAGGGGTCTTTGTGTCTTTTTGATTAACAGTCCTTTGCCAGATGTGTATTTTGCAAATTTTTTCTCACAGTCTGTGCTTTGCCTTTTCATTCTCTTGGCATTGTTTCACAGAGTAGACATTTTTAAATTCAGTGCTTGTGCTTTTGTAGCTAAAGTTATTTCCAAAACCAAGGTCATTTAAATTTTCTTCTATATTACCTTCTACATGTTTCATGTTTAGGTTTATAATTTAATCTGAGTTAATTTTTGTGAAGAGTGTATGATATCTGCCTGGATTTATTTTATTTTATTATTTATTTTATTTTTATTTTATATTTTTACATTTAGCTTCACCATTACTCCAGAACCATTTGTTTGAAAGATTGTATTTTGCTCTCTTGTATTGCTTTTGCTTTTATATTAAATATAAAATATAATTGATAATATATATTCTGTTCCTTTAATCTAGTCTTTCTGTGGTATTACAATATCTTGCTTCCAATTATCGGAATGGTATACTTTTTTTAAAGGTTTATTTATTTATTTGACAGAGAGAGAGATCACAAATAGGCAGAGAGACAGACAGAGAGAGAAATGAGGAGAAGCAGGCTCCCTGCTGAGCAGAGAGCCCAATACGGGACTCGACCCCAGGCCCCTGGGATCATGACCTGAGCCAAAGGCAGAAGCTTAACCCACTGAGCCAACCAGGCACCCCATCGTTATGGTAAACTTTGAAGTCAGTCCTCAGGCTTTGTTCTCCTTCAACACTATGTTGACTATTGTGAGTCTTTGCCTCTCCATATAAACTTTAAAATAAGTTTGTTAATATTAAAAAAAAAAAAAGAACTTGATGGAGTGCATTAATTGTATAGATAAACTTGGAAACCAGTGACCTCTTGAGCTTAGCAGGAGATAGACCATGGACATCAGTTGTCACAGTGGTGCCTCTGGCAGAACCTATTGCAAATCCCTAGGCAATGTGAGACCTCAAGGATCTGAGAGATGTCTAAGAAGTACTTGATACATCCCTTGGGTATGGTTTATTAAGTGTCCACCTGTCTGAAAGCTGGGGAATCTAGATAAGGGAGGGAAAATTAGTTATGATAAAACATATCAACAAACATGAATAAATGTTGTAAAACTAATTGTCATGGCTCATATACAATATGCCCAACAGAGGGACCATCAAAAGGAAAGCATCAGTTATGTTTATTGTGAAATGTTTTATTCAAAATAAAGCAATGAGAGGGGAAGACACAATGAGAAAATTACCATTTCTTAAATGGTAACCTTCTTACAAAATAGAATAGGGTTTATATTCTAAGTAGTATATTGAAAAGTTAAACATTGGGGTGCCTGGGTGTCTCAGTGGTTTGGGCTGCTGCCTTCGGCTCGGGTCATGATCTCAGGGTCCTGGAATTGAGCCCTGCATCGGGCTCTCTGCTCCGCAGGAAGCCTGCTTCTCTCTTACTCTCTCTCTCTCTGCCTGTCTCTCTGCCTACTTGTGATCTCTGTCTGTCAAATAAATAAATAAAATCTTTTTAAAAAAAAGAAAATAAAGGTAAAACATTAAAAAATAAAATTTAAATTTAAAAAAATTATGTAATTTTTAAAAAGGGTTAAAAAGAGCAGAACCATTTCTCTTGTAACTGGAAAATACATGCTATATATACCTATCAAAAATAACTTGTCGGGTGCCTGGGTGCTTTGTGGGTTAAGCCGCTGCCTTCAGCTCAGGTCATGATCTCAGGGTCCAGGGATGGAGCCCCACATTGGGCTCTATGCTCAACGGGGAGCCTGCTACCTCCTCTCTCTCTTTGCCTGCCTCTCTGCCTACTTGTAATCTCTCTCTCTGTCAAATAAATAAATAAAATCTTAAAAAAAAAATAACTTGTCATGGGGGCACCTGGGTGGCTCAGTGGGTTAAAGCCTCTGCCTTCGGCTCAGGTCATGATCCCAGAATCCTTGGATCGAGTCCCACATCGGGCTCTCAGCTCAGCAGGGAGCCTGCTTCCCCCCTCTCACTCTGCCTGACCCTGCCTACTTGTGATCTCTGTCAAAGAAATAAATAAAATCTTTTATAAAAAAATTTTAAAAAATAACTTGTCATGTCTGGAATCAGGAGCATATGGAAAAACATAATATCTGAGGACAATACTTCTGCCATGTTTTGTGCCTTGTTAATATTTTTAAACAGTCAGGCAACTTTTAGCTTTATTGAAATACCTACTAAGAGACTAGCAGTGCCTTTTGGAGCCCTATGACTATAAAAAGTAATTGCAAATATTCAAAATGTTTAGTATGGTGTCACTATTTAGGGCCACCACCAAGCATGTTTCAGAAGTAAGCATAACTGTTACACTTCTGTAAGGCAAAAGGGCATGTTTTCAGGAGTTCCATCTGCTGTACCAGGAAGTGAATCAAGTAATGAATTTTGTCTATAAAATAATTCACTTTTCAATTTAACATTCCTCATTCCACATTATAATAATAAAAACTAGGAGGAGACTAAAACAAACAAACAACTACAACTACAACAACCAGCTTTTCCTTCAGTGGAAAAGTAAATAGAACCTTATGAGTAGCCTGAAATTTATTTTTAAATATTTTTAAGATAAGCGTTTTTGTTAGAAAACCATCTATTTTATATAGCTAAGAAATAACAGGCAAAGTTTTATTAACGTCTAAAAAGTCTAGTTACTTCTATTTATCTATTAACTCATCTCTTTATGAAGTAGAACATGATCACACCTATTGTATCTACCCAAGTTTGTATGCTTTGGTTATTTTATGTTTGCTATTTCCTTGCTTAATTTTTGCAATATTTGATACATAATAGTATCTTTAAGTCCATCTACGGTTTCACAGAATTTGTTTGAACTTCATCAATATGTACAATACTTTTTGCACGTTGATTAAAAATTACGAGATATGGGGGCTCCTGGGTGGCTCAGTGGTTTAGGCCTCTGCCTTCGGCTCAGGTCATGATTTCAGGGTCCTGGGATGGAGCCCCACATCGGGCTCTCTGCTCAGCGGGGAGCCTGCTCCCCCATCCCTCTCTCAGCCTGCCTCTCTACCTACTTTTGATCTGTCAAATGGGTAAATAAGCTCTTTCAAAAAAGATTTACTAGGTGTGAAATACACCGAGGCTATGGGAAGGAAAATGATTTCACCTGATCTGACTAGGAAGTAGTTGAAGCCTGAATTAAAGTGCTACAAAAAGAGTCAAGACCTGGGAAATATATGGGTAAAAAATCCCTAGAAAAACAGCAATAATAACGGGCTGCTCTGTATTGATCCAGATCCTGCGGTAGGCAAAGAAGAGCTGGTTTTAGCCAGAGGATGATCTCCGTTTGTCTTCATGATCTGGCATTCCCTGCAAGGCAGGCATGGGGCTCTGCACTAGAGCTGCAAATGCTGGGGGGCCCTCACTGTCCCTTTTCTCTTCTCAGGGGGACAACGGGCATGTCCATGGTGCAGTGTGACAGGTTTTACCACAGGGAGATAAAAGACTGCCAAGGGTAGGCTGGAGCTGGGAAAAGGCACTTAGGAACAGATTTTGAGGGGAGGTGATAGACAAGGGCAAAGCGAAGAATGGGGATGAGTGTGTCACTTTCAAAGTGCCAGGAGGCAGCACAGTGCATTCGGGAATCTACAGCAAGTTCAGGACAACGGGCAGCTGATCTGGCAGCATCACCTGGGGATGGAGGCTGAGCCCCGGGGTTAACACTGGGGGTGAGCTGGTTTGTATACTATGCCGAGAAGGTGAGGTACTACACTGTGGGGGCACAGGGAGCTACCGGAAAATTTCAAATATCAGAATCGTCACCATCATAGAGTATTTAATTGCAACCTAGCTTTCATCAAGGGTAAGATGCACTATAGTTTATGTTCGACTAAGAAAGAGAAATGCTGTCAGTTAAACTAGGATATGTCATCAAGTGCAAGAGTTATTAGAATGGGGGGGGGAGGACAAATCTTAGAACAAGTAAACTGTGGTACTAGAATAATTAAGAAAGGTCGAACACTTGGATCAACTAAAAAAGTGATTATTGCTTACCATGTGCCCCAAACTATATTAAGTCTTAGAACAAGAGACGATTTCATCTTGATGCCCCGAAGCTGTTAGACCCAAGGTACAGAGGGCAGTAGCCAACGACAAGCAGGCCCCAAGTGCCATGTGCAGACTCGAAGAGCAACTGCCTTTGAGAGAGGAAACGGTTGAGAGTGGGCTTTCTGAGGAAGAGAATTACTAGCTGGGAAAGTAGGAACATTGACACAGAATCAGAATGGATGCCCCTACGTGACAGAGTTGGTGAAACTTCCCTTCTAAGACATCTTGAGGCTCCTCAGAAATGTATTCTTCATTTTGGACGGAACATTCAGGATAAATATGATCCGTTCGAGTTCCTGTTTCTCTCATCAGGTCTGTTTCTTAGGATTCACTGGCACAAGATAAGGGTTTTGATAGTCCAGGGTAAATCCTGACAAAAGCAAAGCACGGTATCTATGAAAAACTAACCACTCAGAAGAGAACAACAGATAAAAGGCCAGGCCGACCTGACCCTGCAGGATAGGTAAGGTTGGTCTGGCAACAGGGGTAGAGGGGAAGTGCCCATCCTCTGCTAGAAGAGCTAGAGAAGACCCCTTCCGGAGAGACCACCAGGAGAGGAGAGCAGTAGGTGCTGATGATGAAGAATATTTTAATCAGCAGATAAGGTCAAAATGACAAAGTTCCAGGATCAGAGTAAACTATGGGATTAAAAAATAAAAATTAAAAAAAAAATTTTTTTTGAAAGGACTTTTTTTTTAAAGGACTTTAAACAAAAGTCCTTTTTAAGAGACAGTTGGCTGTTTAAACCAAAAGTACAACTCACTGAGAGAATCGCCGCATTATTTATTGGGGTAGAAAGGACCTGGAATGCAGAAAGACCCATTCTGCAGAAGAAAAAATAGAATCACTAACAGGCCTCATGCCTTGCACAGCCAGTGGCTAGAATCCCTGCCTCATGAGACCCTGTGCTAGAAGGCCGCTAGAACCATCTCAACTATGTTCGTCTTTCTTGGAAGCTAACAAGTGTTTGCCAGGTTAAGAGCATGGTAACAATCAGTCACGTTATGTTATAATGATTGTCGGTATCTTTAAAAGCCTTGTCAAGTTCCTTTTTGAGTAACCCTCACCCCACCCTTAGAGAAAGGGTGTGGTTCACCTCTTTGAAATACCTCATTGTTGTTTCACATTTACAATAGCCAAAAAAAAAAAAAAAAAAAAAATCTTTTAATTAACAAAGTGTTCAGAAGGGGGCGCCACTGTAAACAATGAGAGTTTTCGCTGCCCTGACAGTTTTGTTGCAGAAACAGCAGAAAGCACTCAGGTCAGACACAGCCAAGGGCTGGAGGGATTTTTAAAATTACAAAAACCGAACCAAATCAAACCAAAACAAAAATCAAAACCAATGTCCAAGATTTCAAGTTTGCTACTAAAGGTATGACATTCTCCTAAGACATGCGAGTGACTTGATCAATATATTTATATATTTATATTTGAAGAAGAAGGAACTATTTGATGCAGCAAAACCATAGTGCAAGGACCAATGCCACGCTTCCCAGAGAACCCCAAGCTCTTTTTCTAGAATGGCCATATGCCTATGCATCAGGGGTCCTCTTTTCACTCCCTTTGTGGATCACCTACCATGGAGGTCATGGAATAACCAATAACCAAAAAAGAAACAAAAAACCAAAACATCCAGGTCTAAGTGATTCGTGGGTGCCATCATGCAATGGCGGACCCTGCCTGGAGAGGAGGAGACTGCTTAAACAGATCGCGGGCAAGCATCTCAGCCCAGGCCTGTGCTGGGGAAGCTGGTGCAGCCGGGGTTTAGGGCTGATGATCTTTTTGCGGCCAGGCAGCAGGTGGACACCCGCTCGGGGAGCCAGGCAAGGAGGCCGCTCAGCGCTGGCGCTGGCCACCCTTGCAAGCCCCCGGGGCTTTCCCGGTGCCCGTGCCCCGGGCCCACGCCTCAGGACGGAGGGGGAGGTGGGCGAGGGCGTGGGCGGTCCGGAGAACGGGCTTTGCTAATTGCAGAATCCGGGAGTGAGCTCGCGGAGGACTCAGCAGAGAGTCTGAGAGGAAGTGGAGGAGCTGGCGGAGGAGGGGCGCGCAGCTCCGCTGTGCTCTGCTGCAGCCCAGTCCGCACTGCAGGACACCCGCACTCCCGCGCTCCAGCCCAGCTCCTGAGGCCGCACTGTCCCGCTCCCACGGCCCGCTGCCCCGCCCTGCCCCATGGCTTCTCAGGACGACCCTCTGCGAGCAGGTAAAGTGACACCGCGCTGCGCCCTCACCTGGAGCAGAAAGCGCGGGCCGCGAGCTCGCGGGGGTGTCGGGACCCAGCCTCCCGCGGCCACCGGGGCAGCGGGACCACCCAGGACGACGCGCCACACCCGGGTCCCCACGGGGTCGGGCCGGGGATGGAGCCAGGCGAGGTGCCCCCCGCAGCGAGCGCAATAGCCCCCTTCACGCGCGTGTGCCGAGGACCCCCTTCCCTCATCCCGAGCTGTGGCCCCGCCACTTTTGTACTGGACTTGGGATCCCAGGTAGAATCTAGTCCCTCAGACCTCCCTGGCAGCAAGGAGCACAGGGCGGGATTCTCAGTTTTTCCGCCCCCCCTCCCCCCTCCTCCCCTGGCTCTTCCTCTCCTCATTCACATGCCTTCTGGCCTCCCTTTCCTCTCCTCATTGTCACTTTTATTAAATGGTTTTGTTCTGCATGTTGACCCGCAGAGCGATTTCATGAATGAATATACATACAGGAAACTGAGTCGTAGCCCACCTGTGGAGGCCTTTCATTAGAATGGTCTCTGGTTCTAGCCTCAGTTCAGAATACTGCCTGTACCTGAGGACCGAGTCCAGATGTTTCTTTCGTCTCTGACTTGAATTTGAAATATATACCATTCATTTGTTGATGGGCATCTAGGTTCTTTCCATAGTTTGGCTATTGTGGATATTGCTTTCTATAAACATTTGGTGCACGTGCCCCTTTGGATCATATAGTAGTCTTCTTTACCTCTATCAGAACCCCAGGAAGCTTTATTTATTTATTTACTCACATAAACGGGTGATCCAACACATCTTTTTTTGATGTTCAAATGTATTATAATGTCTTACCGCTTAACACTATGCTTACTGCTCTCTTTCACTGTCTGACTAAATCCTCATCATCACTATGCCATTTAATCAGAAAGAACATTTGAACTCAGAATTCTCTCCATATCAGGGAATGAAGACTCCACCCTTCTGTTTGTGCAGGTAAAATAAATGTTGATATTGTCTGTCCTGCACATACCCCATCCTGTTCACCAGAATATTCACCATCAGAATAGATACAAAATAAAAACCATACCTCACCACTTCTATTACCACCCAGTATGCTAAAAACACCATCATATGTTCCTGAATTATTGACTTGATTGATAACCCCACTTCCACACATACTGCACTCCTTTCTCCCTGCAAATTTATTTTGGTACAGCAACTTAACCTAAAAATCAAGTCAGATGATTTTATTCTGCTTTTGAAAGTCTTTTGGTATCTTCCCCTTTCATATTAAATAAAAACTGAAGGCGTTTCAATGTACTAGAGGGTCATACATCAATACGTTCTTCCTCTCTCCACCACTATGAACTCCTGATTGGCCTCCTTGTTTTTCCTCAAAAGTAACAGACCAGCTGTTCACACAAAGTCTATATACTTACTTGCTCTGCCTAGAGCAATCTTTTCCTTTAATATTTGTATAACACCCTCCTTCACTTCCTGGGTATTTGTGCAAATGAGTAAAAAGCCTGTATTAAGTGGATATTTTAAAAGCTAAATGAATGGCTTAATAGTTGTATATAGGGGGAAAGGGAACATATTTTCCACGGTTTAGAAGTGGAGTTCTTTTATAGAGTTCTTGTACAAGCCTACACTATGGAACGATAATGGGCAGTTGTACATTGCAATTATACAAACACTTTGGTAATTTATATCCTTTTTTTGGTAATTCATGACTGGACCATTTAATTCCTTAGGAGCATTATAGCATTTCAACTTTTCATGTTCAATAAACTTATTGGGGTTGCTCCCTTTTTTATTCAAATGGAGAAATAGTCATGATTTCATCTAAAGAAAGTGTTATTGATTGTGTTGTTTTCCAGGAATGAGTCGCACATGCTAGTTTAAAAGTTTTGTTAAATTCCCAAGTGTGTCACCGATAAAAGCCTTTTGTAGATTAGTAACTTGCTCAAAACAGAAAAGTTATGTAACACTCAATTGTTATACTATCTTTGTTTCCATCTTGCATTGTAATAACACCCATCTTAACTCTATTTAAGACAAGTCATCGCCAGATGGCTTTCTGGCATTGATTGCATGATATGAAATCTAGTATAACTAAAAGTTTTTGGTTTTAGTAGCCTATAAATCAATTTAGAAAAATATATGTATTTGAATATAAGGTAAAGTTTTAAATTATTTGGCAATAGTAAACTAAACTTTTTTTTGGTAAATTTTTATTTTCTAAAATTTCATTGAGCTCTTTTGCAATAAGAAACAAGTTACAAAAAATTAAGGTTTATTTACCCCAATTCAAAATTATTAGGAATATAATCATAGAGGTTGAAGTATTTAAAATATGGAACCCCAAATATTTTATTAGGTAAATTCTTGAATGCTGAGCATTCACTGTTAAAATATACTACTACTATTGATAGACTGGTAGAAGCCTAAAATCAAATATTTATTAAATATTTATATCCATATCTTTTCATGGCTTGGTAATTCATTTCTCTAGCATTAAATAAGATTCCATTGTTTGCATGTACTACACTTTATTTGAACTTTCACCTATGAAAGGATATCTTGGTTGCTTCCAAGCTTTTGTCAGTAATGAATACAACTACTATAGACATCTTTGTGGGTATAGGTTTCATCTTCTTTGGATAAATACCAAGAACTGCTACTGCTGAATCATCTGGCAAGAATATGTTTAGTTTTGTAAGAAACTGCCAAGTTGTTTTCCATTCTTTATTCTCAATAGACATGGAAGAACATTCCTGTTGCTCCACATCCTCACCAACATTTCGTGTTCTGTTGTCAGTGTTCTGGATTCTGGGTATGTACTGGTGTCTCTTTTTTGTTTTAATTTGCATTTTCCTGATGACATATGATGTGAAGCATCTTTTTATATGCTTATTTGCCATCTGTAATATTTTCTTTTGTGAGGTATCTGCTAAGGTCTTTGGCTCATTTGTAATCAGGTTTTTCCACGATTGTTGAGTTTTAAGGGGTCTTTGTGTCTTTTTGATTAACAGTCCTTTGCCAGATGTGTATTTTGCAAATTTTTTCTCACAGTCTGTGCTTTGCCTTTTCATTCTCTTGGCATTGTTTCACAGAGTAGACATTTTTAAATTCAGTGCTTGTGCTTTTGTAGCTAAAGTTATTTCCAAAACCAAGGTCATTTAAATTTTCTTCTATATTACCTTCTACATGTTTCATGTTTAGGTTTATAATTTAATCTGAGTTAATTTTTGTGAAGAGTGTATGATATCTGCCTGGATTTATTTTATTTTATTATTTATTTTATTTTTATTTTATATTTTTACATTTAGCTTCACCATTACTCCAGAACCATTTGTTTGAAAGATTGTATTTTGCTCTCTTGTATTGCTTTTGCTTTTATATTAAATATAAAATATAATTGATAATATATATTCTGTTCCTTTAATCTAGTCTTTCTGTGGTATTACAATATCTTGCTTCCAATTATCGTTATGGTATACTTTTTTTAAAGGTTTATTTATTTATTTGACAGAGAGAGAGATCACAAATAGGCAGAGAGACAGACAGAGAGAGAAATGAGGAGAAGCAGGCTCCCTGCTGAGCAGAGAGCCCAATATGGGACTCGACCCCAGGCCCCTGGGATCATGACCTGAGCCAAAGGCAGAAGCTTAACCCACTGAGCCAACCAACCAGGCGCCCCATCGTTATGGTAAACTTTGAAGTCAGTCCTCAGGCTTTGTTCTCCTTCAACACTATGTTGACTATTGTGAGTCTTTGCCTCTCCATATAAACTTTAAAATAAGTTTGTTAATATTAAAAAAAAAAAGAACTTGATGGAGTGCATTAATTGTATAGATAAACTTGGAAACCAGTGACCTCTTGAGCTTAGCAGGAGATAGACCATGGACATCAGTTGTCACAGTGGTGCCTCTGGCAGAACCTATTGCAAATCCCTAGGCAAAATGAGACCTCAAGGATCTGAGAGATGTCTAAGAAGTACTTGATACATCCCTTGGGTATGGTTTATTAAGTGTCCACCTGTCTGAAAGCTGGGGAATCTAGATAAGGGAGGGAAAATTAGTTATGATAAAACATATCAACAAACATGAATAAATGTTGTAAAACTAATTGTCATGGCTCATATACAATATGCCCAACAGAGGGACCATCAAAAGGAAAGCATCAGTTATGTTTATTGTGAAATGTTTTATTCAAAATAAAGCAATGAGAGGGGAAGACACAATGAGAAAATTACCATTTTTTAAATGATAACCTTCTTACAAAATAGAATAGGGTTTATATTCTAAGTAGTATATTGAAAAGTAAAACATTGGGGTGCCTGGGTGGCTCAGTGGTTTGGGCTGCTGCCTTCGGCTCGGGTCATGATCTCAGGGTCCTGGAATTGAGCCCTGCATCGGGCTCTCTGCTCCGCAGGAAGCCTGCTTCTCTCTCTCTCTCTCTCTCTGCCTGTCTCTCTGCCTACTTGTGATCTCTGTCTGTCAAATAAATAAATAAAATCTTTTTTAAAAAAAGAAAATAAAGGTAAAACATTAAAAAATAAAATTTAAATTTACAAAAATTATGTAATTTTTAAAAAAGGTTAAAAAGAGCAGAACCATTTTTCTTGTAACTGGAAAATACATTCTATATATATCTATCAAAAATAACTTGTCGGGTGCCTGGGTGGTTTGTGGGTTAAGCCGCTGCCTTCAGCTCAGGTCATGATCTCAGGGTCCAGGGATGGAGCCCCACATTGGGCTCTCTGCTCAACGGGGACCCTGCTACCTCCTCTCTCTCTTTGCCTGCCTCTCTGCCTACTTGTAATCTCTCTCTCTGTCAAATAAATAAATAAAATCTTTTAAAAAAAATAACTTGTCATGGGGGCACCTGGGTGGCTCAGTGGGTTAAAGCCTCTACCTTCGGCTCAGGTCATGATCCCAGAATCCTTGGATCGAGTCCCACATCGGGCTCTCAGCTCAGCAGGGAGCCTGCTTCCCCCCTCTCACTCTGCCTGACCCTGCCTACTTGTGATCTCTGTCAAAGAAATAAATAAAATCTTTTATAAAAAAATTTTAAAAAATAACTTGTCATGTCTGGAATCAGGAGCATATGGAAAAAAATAATATCTGAGGACAATACTTCTGCCATGTTTTGTGCCTTGTTAATATTTTTAAACAGTCAGGCAACTTTTAGCTTTATTCAAATACCTACTAAGAGACTAGCAGTGCCTTTTGGAGCCCTATGACTATAAAAAGTAATTGCAAATATTCAAAATGTTTAGTATGGTGTCACTATTTAGGGCCACCACCAAGCATGTTTCAGAAGTAAGCATAACTGTTACACTTCTGTAAGGCAAAAGGGCATGTTTTCAGGAGTTCCATCTGCTGTACCAGGAAGTGAATCAAGTAATGAATTTTGTCTATAAAATAATTCACTTTTCAATTTAACATTCCTCATTCCACATTATAATAATAAAAACTAGGAGGAGACTAAAACAAACAAACAACTACAACTACAACAACCAGCTTTTCCTTCAGTGGAAAAGTAAATAGAACCTTATGAGTAGCCTGAAATTTATTTTTAAATATTTTTAAGATAAGCGTTTTTGTTAGAAAACCATCTATTTTATATAGCTAAGAAATAACAGGCAAAGTTTTATTAACGTCTAAAAAGTCTAGTTACTTCTATTTATCTATTAACTCATCTCTTTATGAAGTAGAACATGATCACACCTATTGTATCTACCCAAGTTTGTATGCTTTGGTTATTTTATGTTTGCTATTTCCTTGCTTAATTTTTGCAATATTTGATACATAATAGTATCTTTAAGTCCATCTACGGTTTCACAGAATTTGTTTGAACTTCATCAATATGTACAATACTTTTTGCACGTTGATTAAAAATTACGAGATATGGGGGCTCCTGGGTGGCTCAGTGGTTTAGGCTTCTGCCTTCGGCTCAGGTCATGATTTCAGGGTCCTGGGATGGAGCCCCACATCGGGCTCTCTGCTCAGCGGGGAGCCTGCTCCCCCACCCCTCTCTCTGCCTGCCTCTCTACCTACTTTTGATCTGTCAAATGGGTAAATAAGCTCTTTCAAAAAAGATTTACTAGGTGTGAAATACACCGAGGCTATGGGAAGGAAAATGATTTCACCTGATCTGACTAGGAAGTGGTTGAAGCCTGAATTAAAGTGCTACTAAAAGAGTCAAGACCTGGGAAATATATGGGTAAAAAATCCCTAGAAAAACAGCAATAATAACGGGCTGCTCTGTATTGATCCAGATCCTGCGGTAGGCAAAGAAGAGCTGGTTTTAGCCAGAGGATGATCTCCGTTTGTCTTCATGATCTGGCATTTCCTGCAAGCCAGGCATGGGGCTCTGCACTAGAGCTGCAAATGCTGGGGGGCCCTCACTGTCCCTTTTCTCTTCTCAGGGGGACAACGGGCATGTCCATGGTGCAGTGTGACAGGTTTTACCACAGGGAGATAAAAGACTGCCAAGGGTAGGTTGGAGCTGGGAAAAGGCACTTAGGAACAGATTTTGAGGGGAGGTGATAGACAAGGGCAAAGCGAAGAATGGGGATGAGTGTGTCACTTTCAAAGTGCCAGGAGGCAGCACAGTGCATTCGGGAATCTACAGCAAGTTCAGGACAACGGGCAGCTGATCTGGCAGCATCACCTGGGGATGGAGGCTGAGCCCCGGGGTTAACACTGGGGGTGAGCTGGTTTGTATACTATGCCGAGAAGGTGAGGTACTACACTGTGGGGGCACAGGGAGCTACCGGAAAATTTCAAATATCAGAATCGTCACCATCATAGAGTATTTAATTGCAACCTAGCTTTCATCAAGGGTAAGATGCACTATAGTTTATGTTCGACTAAGAAAGAGAAATGCTGTCAGTTAAACTAGGATATGTCATCAAGTGCAAGAGTTATTAGAATGGGGGGGGGGACAAATCTTAGAACAAGTAAACTGTGGTACTAGAATAATTAAGAAAGGTCGAACACTTGGATCAACTAAAAAAGTGATTATTGCTTACCATGTGCCCCAAACTATATTAAGTCTTAGAACAAGAGACGATTTCATCTTGATGCCCCGAAGCTGTTAGACCCAAGGTACAGAGGGCAGTAGCCAACGACAAGCAGGCCCCAAGTGCCATGTGCAGACTCGAAGAGCAACTGCCTTTGAGAGAGGAAACGGTTGAGAGTGGGCTTTCTGAGGAAGAGAATTACTAGCTGGGAAAGTAGGAACATTGACACAGAATCAGAATGGATGCCCCTACGTGACAGAGTTGGTGAAACTTCCCTTCTAAGACATCTTGAGGCTCCTCAGAAATGTATTCTTCATTTTGGACGGAACATTCAGGATAAATATGATCCGTTCGAGTTCCTGGTTCTCTCATCAGGTCTGTTTCTTAGGATTCACTGGCACAAGATAAGGGTTTTGATAGTCCAGGGTAAATCCTGACAAAAGCAAAGCACGGTATCTATGAAAAACTAACCACTCAGAAGAGAACAACAGATAAAAGGCCAGGCCGACCTGACCCTGCAGGATAGGTAAGGTTGGTCTGGCAACAGGGGTAGAGGGGAAGTGCCCATCCTCTGCTAGAAGAGCTAGAGAAGACCCCTTCCGGAGAGACCACCAGGAGAGGAGAGCAGTAGGTGCTGATGATGAAGAATATTTTAATCAGCAGATAAGGTCAAAATGACAAAGTTCCAGGATCAGAGTAAACTATGGGATTAAAAAATAAAAATTAAAAAAAAAATTTTTTTTGAAAGGACTTTTTTTTTAAAGGACTTTAAACAAAAGTCCTTTTTAAGAGACAGTTGGCTGTTTAAACCAAAAGTACAACTCACTGAGAGAATCGCCGCATTATTTATTGGGGTAGAAAGGACCTGGAATGCAGAAAGACCCATTCTGCAGAAGAAAAAATAGAATCACTAACAGGCCTCATGCCTTGCACAGCCAGTGGCTAGAATCCCTGCCTCATGAGACCCTGTGCTAGAAGGCCGCTAGAACCATCTCAACTATGTTCGTCTTTCTTGGAAGCTAACAAGTGTTTGCCAGGTTAAGAGCATGGTAACAATCAGTCACGTTATGTTATAATGATTGTCGGTATCTTTAAAAGCCTTGTCAAGTTCCTTTTTGAGTAACCCTCACCCCACCCTTAGAGAAAGGGTGTGGTTCACCTCTTTGAAATACCTCATTGTTGTTTCACATTTACAATAGCCAAAAAAAAAAAAAAAAAAAAATCTTTTAATTAACAAAGTGTTCAGAAGGGGGCGCCACTGTAAACAATGAGAGTTTTCGCTGCCCTGACAGTTTTGTTGCAGAAACAGCAGAAAGCACTCAGGTCAGACACAGCCAAGGGCTGGAGGGATTTTTAAAATTACAAAAACCGAACCAAATCAAACCAAAACAAAAATCAAAACCAATGTCCAAGATTTCAAGTTTGCTACTAAAGGTATGACATTCTCCTAAGACATGCGAGTGACTTGATCAATATATTTATATATTTATATTTGAAGAAGAAGGAACTATTTGATGCAGCAAAACCATAGTGTAAGGACCAATGCCGCGCTTCCCAGAGAACCCCAAGCTCTTTTTCTAGAATGGCCATATGCCTATGCATCAGGCGTCCTCTTTTCACTCCCTTTGTGGATCACCTACCATGGAGGTCATGGAATAACCAATAACCAAAAAAGAAACAAAAAACCAAAACATCCAGGTCTAAGTGATTCGTGGGTGCCATCATGCAATGGCGGACCCTGCCTGGAGAGGAGGAGACTGCTTAAACAGATCGCGGGCAAGCATCTCAGCCCAGGCCTGTGCTGGGGAAGCTGGTTCCCGGCTTTGGGCACAATCAGGAAGCCAGCGAAGTGACCCGAGAGTGCAGCCGGGGTTTAGGGCTGATGATCTTTTTGCGGCCAGGCAGCAGGTGGACACCCGCTCGGGGAGCCAGGCTAGGAGGCCGCTCAGCGCTGGCGCTGGCCACCCTCGCAAGCCCCCCGGGCTTTCCCGGTGCCAGTGCCCCGGGCCCGTGCCTCAGGACGGAGGGGGAGGTGGGCGAGGGCGTGGGCGGTCCGGAGAAGGGGCTTTGCTAAAAGCAGAATCCGGGAGTGAGCTCGCGGAGGACGCAGCGGAGAGTCTGAGAGGAGGTGGAGGAGCTGGCGGAGGAGGGGCGCGCAGCTCCGCTGTGCTCTGCTGCAGCCCAGTCCGCACTGCAGGACACCCGCACTCCCGCGCTCCAGCCCAGCTCCTGAGGCCGCACTGTCCCGCTCCCACGGCCCGCTGCCCCGCCCTGCCCCATGGCTTCTCAGGACGACCCTCTGCGAGCAGGTAAAGTGACACCGCGCTGCGCCCTCACCTGGAGCAGAAAGCGCGGGCCGCGAGCTCGCGGGGGTGTCGGGACCCAGCCTCCCGCGACCACCGGGGCAGCGGGACCACCCAGGACGACGCGCCACACCCGGGTCCCCACGGGGTCGGGCCGGGGATGGAGCCAGGCGAGGTGCCCCCCGCAGCGAGCGCAATAGCCCCCTTCACGCGCGTGTGCCGAGGACCCCCTTCCCTCATCCCGAGCTGTGGCCCCGCCACTTTTGTACTGGACTTGGGATCCCAGGTAGAAACTAGTCCCTCAGACCTCCCTGGCAGCAAGGAGCACAGGGCGGGATTCTCAGTTTTTCCGCCCCCCCTCCCCCCTCCTCCCCTGGCTCTTCCTCTCCTCATTCACATGCCTTCTGGCCTCCCTTTCCTCTCCTCATTGTCACTTTTATTAAATGGTTTTGTTCTGCATGTTGACCCGCAGAGCGATTTCATGAATGAATATACATACAGGAAACTGAGTCGTAGCCCACCTGTGGAGGCCTTTCATTAGAATGGTCTCTGGTTCTAGCCTCAGTTCAGAATACTGCCTGTACCTGAGGACCGAGTCCAGATGTTTCTTTCGTCTCTGACTTGAATTTGAAATATATACCATTCATTTGTTGATGGGCATCTAGGTTCTTTCCATAGTTTGGCTATTGTGGATATTGCTTTCTATAAACATTTGGTGCACGTGCCCCTTTGGATCATATAGTAGTCTTCTTTACCTCTATCAGAACCCCAGGAAGCTTTATTTATTTATTTACTCACATAAACGGGTGATCCAACACATCTTTTTTTGATGTTCAAATGTATTATAATGTCTTACCGCTTAACACTATGCTTACTGCTCTCTTTCACTGTCTGACTAAATCCTCATCATCACTATGCCATTTAATCAGAAAGAACATTTGAACTCAGAATTCTCTCCATATCAGGGAATGAAGACTCCACCCTTCTGTTTGTGCAGGTAAAATAAATGTTGATATTGTCTGTCCTGCACATACCCCATCCTGTTCACCAGAATATTCACCATCAGAATAGATACAAAATAAAAACCATACCTCACCACTTCTATTACCACCCAGTATGCTAAAAACACCATCATATGTTCCTGAATTATTGACTTGATTGATAACCCCACTTCCACACATACTGCACTCCTTTCTCCCTGCAAATTTATTTTGGTACAGCAACTTAACCTAAAAATCACGTCAGATGATTTTATTCTGCTTTTGAAAGTCTTTTGGTATCTTCCCCTTTCATATTAAATAAAAACTGAAGGCGTTTCAATGTACTAGAGGGTCATACATCAATACGTTCTTCCTCTCTCCACCACTATGAACTCCTGATTGGCCTCCTTGTTTTTCCTCAAAAGTAACAGACCAGCTGTTCACACAAAGTCTATATACTTACTTGCTCTGCCTAGAGCAATCTTTTCCTTTAATATTTGTATAACACCCTCCTTCACTTCCTGGGTATTTGTGCAAATGAGTAAAAAGCCTGTATTAAGTGGATATTTTAAAAGCTAAATGAATGGCTTAATAGTTGTATATAGGGGGAAAGGGAACATATTTTCCACGGTTTAGAAGTGGAGTTCTTTTATAGAGTTCTTGTACAAGCCTACACTATGGAACGATAATGGGCAGTTGTACATTGCAATTATACAAACACTTTGGTAATTTATATCCTTTTTTTGGTAATTCATGACTGGACCATTTAATTCCTTAGGAGCATTATAGCATTTCAACTTTTCATGTTCAATAAACTTATTGGGGTTGCTCCCTTTTTTATTCAAATGGAGAAATAGTCATGATTTCATCTAAAGAAAGTGTTATTGATTGTGTTGTTTTCCAGGAATGAGTCGCACATGCTAGTTTAAAAGTTTTGTTAAATTCCCAAGTGTGTCACCGATAAAAGCCTTTTGTAGATTAGTAACTTGCTCAAAACAGAAAAGTTATGTAACACTCAATTGTTATACTATCTTTGTTTCCATCTTGCATTGTAATAACACCCATCTTAACTCTATTTAAGACAGGTCATCGCCAGATGGCTTTCTGGCATTGATTGCATGATATGAAATCTAGTATAACTAAAAGTTTTTGGTTTTAGTAGCCTATAAATCAATTTAGAAAAATATATGTATTTGAATATAAGGTAAAGTTTTAAATTATTTGGCAATAGTAAACTAAACTTTTTTTTGGTAAATTTTTATTTTCTAAAATTTCATTGAGCTCTTTTGCAATAAGAAACAAGTTACAAAAAATTAAGGTTTATTTACCCCAATTCAAAATTATTAGGAATATAATCATAGAGGTTGAAGTATTTAAAATATGGAACCCCAAATATTTTATTAGGTAAATTCTTGAATGCTGAGCATTCACTGTTAAAATATACTACTACTATTGATAGACTGGTAGAAGCCTAAAATCAAATATTTATTAAATATTTATATCCATATCTTTTCATGGCTTGGTAATTCATTTCTCTAGCATTAAATAAGATTCCATTGTTTGCATGTACTACACTTTATTTGAACTTTCACCTATGAAAGGATATCTTGGTTGCTTCCAAGCTTTTGTCAGTAATGAATAAAACTACTATAGACATCTTTGTGGGTATAGGTTTCATCTTCTTTGGATAAATACCAAGAACTGCTACTGCTGAATCATCTGGCAAGAATATGTTTAGTTTTGTAAGAAACTGCCAAGTTGTTTTCCATTCTTTATTCTCAATAGACATGGAAGAACATTCCTGTTGCTCCACATCCTCACCAACATTTCGTGTTCTGTTGTCAGTGTTCTGGATTCTGGGTATGTACTGGTGTCTCTTTTTTGTTTTAATTTGCATTTTCCTGATGACATATGATGTGAAGCATCTTTTTATATGCTTATTTGCCATCTGTAATATTTTCTTTTGTGAGGTATCTGCTAAGGTCTTTGGCTCATTTGTAATCAGGTTTTTCCACGATTGTTGAGTTTTAAGGGGTCTTTGTGTCTTTTTGATTAACAGTCCTTTGCCAGATGTGTATTTTGCAAATTTTTTCTCACAGTCTGTGCTTTGCCTTTTCATTCTCTTGGCATTGTTTCACAGAGTAGACATTTTTAAATTCAGTGCTTGTGCTTTTGTAGCTAAAGTTATTTCCAAAACCAAGGTCATTTAAATTTTCTTCTATATTACCTTCTACATGTTTCATGTTTAGGTTTATAATTTAATCTGAGTTAATTTTTGTGAAGAGTGTATGATATCTGCCTGGATTTATTTTATTTTATTATTTATTTTATTTTTATTTTATATTTTTACATTTAGCTTCACCATTACTCCAGAACCATTTGTTTGAAAGATTGTATTTTGCTCTCTTGTATTGCTTTTGCTTTTATATTAAATATAAAATATAATTGATAATATATATTCTGTTCCTTTAATCTAGTCTTTCTGTGGTATTACAATATCTTGCTTCCAATTATCGGAATGGTATACTTTTTTTAAAGGTTTATTTATTTATTTGACAGAGAGAGAGATCACAAATAGGCAGAGAGACAGACAGAGAGAGAAATGAGGAGAAGCAGGCTCCCTGCTGAGCAGAGAGCCCAATATGGGACTCGACCCCAGGCCCCTGGGATCATGACCTGAGCCAAAGGCAGAAGCTTAACCCACTGAGCCAACCAACCAGGCGCCCCATCGTTATGGTAAACTTTGAAGTCAGTCCTCAGGCTTTGTTCTCCTTCAACACTATGTTGACTATTGTGAGTCTTTGCCTCTCCATATAAACTTTAAAATAAGTTTGTTAATATTAAAAAAAAAAAAAGAACTTGATGGAGTGCATTAATTGTATAGATAAACTTGGAAACCAGTGACCTCTTGAGCTTAGCAGGAGATAGACCATGGACATCAGTTGTCACAGTGGTGCCTCTGGCAGAACCTATTGCAAATCCCTAGGCAAAATGAGACCTCAAGGATCTGAGAGATGTCTAAGAAGTACTTGATACATCCCTTGGGTATGGTTTATTAAGTGTCCACCTGTCTGAAAGCTGGGGAATCTAGATAAGGGAGGGAAAATTAGTTATGATAAAACATATCAACAAACATGAATAAATGTTGTAAAACTAATTGTCATGGCTCATATACAATATGCCCAACAGAGGGACCATCAAAAGGAAAGCATCAGTTATGTTTATTGTGAAATGTTTTATTCAAAATAAAGCAATGAGAGGGGAAGACACAATGAGAAAATTACCATTTTTTAAATGGTAACCTTCTTACAAAATAGAATAGGGTTTATATTCTAAGTAGTATATTGAAAAGTAAAACATTGGGGTGCCTGGGTGGCTCAGTGGTTTGGGCTGCTGCCTTCGGCTCGGGTCATGATCTCAGGGTCCTGGAATTGAGCCCTGCATCGGGCTCTCTGCTCCGCAGGAAGCCTGCTTCTCTCTCTCTCTCTCTCTCTGCCTGCCTCTCTGCCTACTTGTGATCTCTGTCTGTCAAATAAATAAATAAAATCTTTTTAAAAAAAAGAAAATAAAGGTAAAACATTAAAAAATAAAATTTAAATTTACAAAAATTATGTAATTTTTAAAAAAGGTTAAAAAGAGCAGAACCATTTTCCTTGTAACTGGAAAATACATTCTATATATATCTATCAAAAATAACTTGTCGGGTGCCTGGGTGGTTTGTGGGTTAAGCCGCTGCCTTCAGCTCAGGTCATGATCTCAGGGTCCAGGGATGGAGCCCCACATTGGGCTCTCTGCTCAACGGGGACCCTGCTACCTCCTCTCTCTCTTTGCCTGCCTCTCTGCCTACTTGTAATCTCTCTCTCTGTCAAATAAATAAATAAAATCTTTTTAAAAAAATAACTTGTCATGGGGGCACCTGGGTGGCTCAGTGGGTTAAAGCCTCTACCTTCGGCTCAGGTCATGATCCCAGAATCCTTGGATTGAGTCCCACATCGGGCTCTCAGCTCAGCAGGGAGCCTGCTTCCCCCCTCTCACTCTGCCTGACCCTGCCTACTTGTGATCTCTGTCAAAGAAATAAATAAAATCTTTTATAAAAAAATTTTAAAAAATAACTTGTCATGTCTGGAATCAGGAGCATATGGAAAAAAATAATATCTGAGGACAATACTTCTGCCATGTTTTGTGCCTTGTTAATATTTTTAAACAGTCAGGCAACTTTTAGCTTTATTGAAATACCTACTAAGAGACTAGCAGTGCCTTTTGGAGCCCTATGACTATAAAAAGTAATTGCAAATATTCAAAATGTTTAGTATGGTGTCACTATTTAGGGCCACCACCAAGCATGTTTCAGAAGTAAGCATAACTGTTACACTTCTGTAAGGCAAAAGGGCATGTTTTCAGGAGTTCCATCTGCTGTACCAGGAAGTGAATCAAGTAATGAATTTTGTCTATAAAATAATTCACTTTTCAATTTAACATTCCTCATTCCACATTATAATAATAAAAACTAGGAGGAGACTAAAACAAACAAACAACTACAACTACAACAACCAGCTTTTCCTTCAGTGGAAAAGTAAATAGAACCTTATGAGTAGCCTGAAATTTATTTTTAAATATTTTTAAGATAAGCGTTTTTGTTAGAAAACCATATATTTTATATAGCTAAGAAATAACAGGCAAAGTTTTATTAACGTCTAAAAAGTCTAGTTACTTCTATTTATCTATTAACTCATCTCTTTATGAAGTAGAACATGATCACACCTATTGTATCTACCCAAGTTTGTATGCTTTGGTTATTTTATGTTTGCTATTTCCTTGCTTAATTTTTACAATATTTGATACATAATAGTATCTTTAAGTCCATCTACGGTTTCACAGAATTTGTTTGAACTTCATCAATATGTACAATACTTTTTGCACGTTGATTAAAAATTACGAGATATGGGGGCTCCTGGGTGGCTCAGTGGTTTAGGCTTCTGCCTTCGGCTCAGGTCATGATTTCAGGGTCCTGGGATGGAGCCCCACATCGGGCTCTCTGCTCAGCGGGGAGCCTGCTCCCCCACCCCTCTCTCTGCCTGCCTCTCTACCTACTTTTGATCTGTCAAATGGGTAAATAAGCTCTTTCAAAAAAGATTTACTAGGTGTGAAATACACCGAGGCTATGGGAAGGAAAATGATTTCACCTGATCTGACTAGGAAGTGGTTGAAGCCTGAATTAAAGTGCTACTAAAAGAGTCAAGACCTGGGAAATATATGGGTAAAAAATCCCTAGAAAAACAGCAATAATAACGGGCTGCTCTGTATTGATCCAGATCCTGCGGTAGGCAAAGAAGAGCTGGTTTTAGCCAGAGGATGATCTCCGTTTGTCTTCATGATCTGGCATTTCCTGCAAGCCAGGCATGGGGCTCTGCACTAGAGCTGCAAATGCTGGGGGGCCCTCACTGTCCCTTTTCTCTTCTCAGGGGGACAACGGGCATGTCCATGGTGCAGTGTGACAGGTTTTACCACAGGGAGATAAAAGACTGCCAAGGGTAGGTTGGAGCTGGGAAAAGGCACTTAGGAACAGATTTTGAGGGGAGGTGATAGACAAGGGCAAAGCGAAGAATGGGGATGAGTGTGTCACTTTCAAAGTGCCAGGAGGCAGCACAGTGCATTCGGGAATCTACAGCAAGTTCAGGACAACGGGCAGCTGATCTGGCAGCATCACCTGGGGATGGAGGCTGAGCCCCGGGGTTAACACTGGGGGTGAGCTGGTTTGTATACTATGCCGAGAAGGTGAGGTACTACACTGTGGGGGCACAGGGAGCTACCGGAAAATTTCAAATATCAGAATCGTCACCATCATAGAGTATTTAATTGCAACCTAGCTTTCATCAAGGGTAAGATGCACTATAGTTTATGTTCGACTAAGAAAGAGAAATGCTGTCAGTTAAACTAGGATATGTCATCAAGTGCAAGAGTTATTAGAATGGGGGGGGGAGGACAAATCTTAGAACAAGTAAACTGTGGTACTAGAATAATTAAGAAAGGTCGAACACTTGGATCAACTAAAAAAGTGATTATTGCTTACCATGTGCCCCAAACTATATTAAGTCTTAGAACAAGAGACGATTTCATCTTGATGCCCCGAAGCTGTTAGACCCAAGGTACAGAGGGCAGTAGCCAACGACAAGCAGGCCCCAAGTGCCATGTGCAGACTCGAAGAGCAACTGCCTTTGAGAGAGGAAACGGTTGAGAGTGGGCTTTCTGAGGAAGAGAATTACTAGCTGGGAAAGTAGGAACATTGACACAGAATCAGAATGGATGCCCTACGTGACAGAGTTGGTGAAACTTCCCTTCTAAGACATCTTGAGGCTCCTCAGAAATGTATTCTTCATTTTGGACGGAACATTCAGGATAAATATGATCCGTTCGAGTTCCTGGTTCTCTCATCAGGTCTGTTTCTTAGGATTCACTGGCACAAGATAAGGGTTTTGATAGTCCAGGGTAAATCCTGACAAAAGCAAAGCACGGTATCTATGAAAAACTAACCACTCAGAAGAGAACAACAGATAAAAGGCCAGGCCGACCTGACCCTGCAGGATAGGTAAGGTTGGTCTGGCAACAGGGGTAGAGGGGAAGTGCCCATCCTCTGCTAGAAGAGCTAGAGAAGACCCCTTCCGGAGAGACCACCAGGAGAGGAGAGCAGTAGGTGCTGATGATGAAGAATATTTTAATCAGCAGATAAGGTCAAAATGACAAAGTTCCAGGATCAGAGTAAACATATGGGATTAAAAAATAAAAATTAAAAAAAAAATTTTTTTTGAAAGGACTTTTTTTTTAAAGGACTTTAAACAAAAGTCCTTTTTAAGAGACAGTTGGCTGTTTAAACCAAAAGTACAACTCACTGAGAGAATCGCCGCATTATTTATTGGGGTAGAAAGGACCTGGAATGCAGAAAGACCCATTCTGCAGAAGAAAAAATAGAATCACTAACAGGCCTCATGCCTTGCACAGCCAGTGGCTAGAATCCCTGCCTCATGAGACCCTGTGCTAGAAGGCCGCTAGAACCATCTCAACTATGTTCGTCTTTCTTGGAAGCTAACAAGTGTTTGCCAGGTTAAGAGCATGGTAACAATCAGTCACGTTATGTTATAATGATTGTCGGTATCTTTAAAAGCCTTGTCAAGTTCCTTTTTGAGTAACCCTCACCCCACCCTTAGAGAAAGGGTGTGGTTCACCTCTTTGAAATACCTCATTGTTGTTTCACATTTACAATAGCCAAAAAAAAAAAAAAAAAAAAAGCTTTTAATTAACAAAGTGTTCAGAAGGGGGCGCCACTGTAAACAATGAGAGTTTTCGCTGCCCTGACAGTTTTGTTGCAGAAACAGCAGAAAGCACTCAGGTCAGACACAGCCAAGGGCTGGAGGGATTTTTAAAATTACAAAAACCGAACCAAATCAAACCAAAACAAAAATCAAAACCAATGTCCAAGATTTCAAGTTTGCTACTAAAGGTATGACATTCTCCTAAGACATGCGAGTGACTTGATCAATATATTTATATATTTATATTTGAAGAAGAAGGAACTATTTGATGCAGCAAAACCATAGTGCAAGGACCAATGCCGCGCTTCCCAGAGAACCCCAAGCTCTTTTTCTAGAATGGCCATATGCCTATGCATCAGGCGTCCTCTTTTCACTCCCTTTGTGGATCACCTACCATGGAGGTCATGGAATAACCAATAACCAAAAAAGAAACAAAAAACCAAAACATCCAGGTCTAAGTGATTCGTGGGTGCCATCATGCAATGGCGGACCCTGCCTGGAGAGGAGGAGACTGCTTAAACAGATCGCGGGCAAGCATCTCAGCCCAGGCCTGTGCTGGGGAAGCTGGTTCCCGGCTTTGGGCACAATCAGGAAGCCAGCGAAGTGACCCGAGAGTGCAGCCGGGGTTTAGGGCTGATGATCTTTTTGCGGCCAGGCAGCAGGTGGACACCCGCTCGGGGAGCCAGGCTAGGAGGCCGCTCAGCGCTGGCGCTGGCCACCCTCGCAAGCCCCCCGGGCTTTCCCGGTGCCAGTGCCCCGGGCCCGTGCCTCAGGACGGAGGGGGAGGTGGGCGAGGGCGTGGGCGGTCCGGAGAACGGGCTTTGCTAATTGCAGAATCCGGGAGTGAGCTCGCGGAGGACGCAGCGGAGAGTCTGAGAGGAGGTGGAGGAGCTGGCGGAGGAGGGGCGCGCAGCTCCGCTGTGCTCTGCTGCAGCCCAGTCCGCACTGCAGGACACCCGCACTCCCGCGCTCCAGCCCAGCTCCTGAGGCCGCACTGTCCCGCTCCCACGGCCCGCTGCCCCGCCCTGCCCCATGGCTTCTCAGGACGACCCTCTGCGAGCAGGTAAAGTGACACCGCGCTGCGCCCTCACCTGGAGCAGAAAGCGCGGGCCGCGAGCTCGCGGGGGTGTCGGGACCCAGCCTCCCGCGACCACCGGGGCAGCGGGACCACCCAGGACGACGCGCCACACCCGGGTCCCCACGGGGTCGGGCCGGGGATGGAGCCAGGCGAGGTGCCCCCCGCAGCGAGCGCAATAGCCCCCTTCACGCGCGTGTGCCGAGGACCCCCTTCCCTCATCCCGAGCTGTGGCCCCGCCACTTTTGTACTGGACTTGGGATCCCAGGTAGAATCTAGTCCCTCAGACCTCCCTGGCAGCAAGGAGCACAGGGCGGGATTCTCAGTTTTTCCGCCCCCCCTCCCCCCTCCTCCCCTGGCTCTTCCTCTCCTCATTCACATGCCTTCTGGCCTCCCTTTCCTCTCCTCATTGTCACTTTTATTAAATGGTTTTGTTCTGCATGTTGACCCGCAGAGCGATTTCATGAATGAATATACATACAGGAAACTGAGTCGTAGCCCACCTGTGGAGGCCTTTCATTAGAATGGTCTCTGGTTCTAGCCTCAGTTCAGAATACTGCCTGTACCTGAGGACCGAGTCCAGATGTTTCTTTCGTCTCTGACTTGAATTTGAAATATATACCATTCATTTGTTGATGGGCATCTAGGTTCTTTCCATAGTTTGGCTATTGTGGATATTGCTTTCTATAAACATTTGGTGCACGTGCCCCTTTGGATCATATAGTAGTCTTCTTTACCTCTATCAGAACCCCAGGAAGCTTTATTTATTTATTTACTCACATAAACGGGTGATCCAACACATCTTTTTTTGATGTTCAAATGTATTATAATGTCTTACCGCTTAACACTATGCTTACTGCTCTCTTTCACTGTCTGACTAAATCCTCATCATCACTATGCCATTTAATCAGAAAGAACATTTGAACTCAGAATTCTCTCCATATCAGGGAATGAAGACTCCACCCTTCTGTTTGTGCAGGTAAAATAAATGTTGATATTGTCTGTCCTGCACATACCCCATCCTGTTCACCAGAATATTCACCATCAGAATAGATACAAAATAAAAACCATACCTCACCACTTCTATTACCACCCAGTATGCTAAAAACACCATCATATGTTCCTGAATTATTGACTTGATTGATAACCCCACTTCCACACATACTGCACTCCTTTCTCCCTGCAAATTTATTTTGGTACAGCAACTTAACCTAAAAATCAAGTCAGATGATTTTATTCTGCTTTTGAAAGTCTTTTGGTATCTTCCCCTTTCATATTAAATAAAAACTGAAGGCGTTTCAATGTACTAGAGGGTCATACATCAATACGTTCTTCCTCTCTCCACCACTATGAACTCCTGATTGGCCTCCTTGTTTTTCCTCAAAAGTAACAGACCAGCTGTTCACACAAAGTCTATATACTTACTTGCTCTGCCTAGAGCAATCTTTTCCTTTAATATTTGTATAACACCCTCCTTCACTTCCTGGGTATTTGTGCAAATGAGTAAAAAGCCTGTATTAAGTGGATATTTTAAAAGCTAAATGAATGGCTTAATAGTTGTATATAGGGGGAAAGGGAACATATTTTCCACGGTTTAGAAGTGGAGTTCTTTTATAGAGTTCTTGTACAAGCCTACACTATGGAACGATAATGGGCAGTTGTACATTGCAATTATACAAACACTTTGGTAATTTATATCCTTTTTTTGGTAATTCATGACTGGACCATTTAATTCCTTAGGAGCATTATAGCATTTCAACTTTTCATGTTCAATAAACTTATTGGGGTTGCTCCCTTTTTTATTCAAATGGAGAAATAGTCATGATTTCATCTAAAGAAAGTGTTATTGATTGTGTTGTTTTCCAGGAATGAGTCGCACATGCTAGTTTAAAAGTTTTGTTAAATTCCCAAGTGTGTCACCGATAAAAGCCTTTTGTAGATTAGTAACTTGCTCAAAACAGAAAAGTTATGTAACACTCAATTGTTATACTATCTTTGTTTCCATCTTGCATTGTAATAACACCCATCTTAACTCTATTTAAGACAGGTCATCGCCAGATGGCTTTCTGGCATTGATTGCATGATATGAAATCTAGTATAACTAAAAGTTTTTGGTTTTAGTAGCCTATAAATCAATTTAGAAAAATATATGTATTTGAATATAAGGTAAAGTTTTAAATTATTTGGCAATAGTAAACTAAACTTTTTTTTGGTAAATTTTTATTTTCTAAAATTTCATTGAGCTCTTTTGCAATAAGAAACAAGTTACAAAAAATTAAGGTTTATTTACCCCAATTCAAAATTATTAGGAATATAATCATAGAGGTTGAAGTATTTAAAATATGGAACCCCAAATATTTTATTAGGTAAATTCTTGAATGCTGAGCATTCACTGTTAAAATATACTACTACTATTGATAGACTGGTAGAAGCCTAAAATCAAATATTTATTAAATATTTATATCCATATCTTTTCATGGCTTGGTAATTCATTTCTCTAGCATTAAATAAGATTCCATTGTTTGCATGTACTACACTTTATTTGAACTTTCACCTATGAAAGGATATCTTGGTTGCTTCCAAGCTTTTGTCAGTAATGAATGAAACTACTATAGACATCTTTGTGGGTATAGGTTTCATCTTCTTTGGATAAATACCAAGAACTGCTACTGCTGAATCATCTGGCAAGAATATGTTTAGTTTTGTAAGAAACTGCCAAGTTGTTTTCCATTCTTTATTCTCAATAGACATGGAAGAACATTCCTGTTGCTCCACATCCTCACCAACATTTCGTGTTCTGTTGTCAGTGTTCTGGATTCTGGGTATGTACTGGTGTCTCTTTTTTGTTTTAATTTGCATTTTCCTGATGACATATGACGTGAAGCATCTTTTTATATGCTTATTTGCCATCTGTAATATTTTCTTTTGTGAGGTATCTGCTAAGGTCTTTGGCTCATTTGTAATCAGGTTTTTCCACGATTGTTGAGTTTTAAGGGGTCTTTGTGTCTTTTTGATTAACAGTCCTTTGCCAGATGTGTATTTTGCAAATTTTTTCTCACAGTCTGTGCTTTGCCTTTTCATTCTCTTGGCATTGTTTCACAGAGTAGACATTTTTAAATTCAGTGCCTGTGCTTTTGTAGCTAAAGTTATTTCCAAAACCAAGGTCATTTAAATTTTCTTCTATATTACCTTCTACATGTTTCATGTTTAGGTTTATAATTTAATCTGAGTTAATTTTTGTGAAGAGTGTATGATATCTGCCTGGATTTATTTTATTTTATTATTTATTTTATTTTTATTTTATATTTTTACCTTTAGCTTCACCATTACTCCAGAACCATTTGTTTGAAAGATTGTATTTTGCTCTCTTGTATTGCTTTTGCTTTTATATTAAATATAAAATATAATTGATAATATATATTCTGTTCCTTTAATCTAGTCTTTCTGTGGTATTACAATATCTTGCTTCCAATTATCGGAATGGTATACTTTTTTTAAAGGTTTATTTATTTATTTGACAGAGAGAGAGATCACAAATAGGCAGAGAGACAGACAGAGAGAGAAATGAGGAGAAGCAGGCTCCCTGCTGAGCAGAGAGCCCAATATGGGACTCGACCCCAGGCCCCTGGGATCATGACCTGAGCCAAAGGCAGAAGCTTAACCCACTGAGCCAACCAACCAGGCGCCCCATCGTTATGGTAAACTTTGAAGTCAGTCCTCAGGCTTTGTTCTCCTTCAACACTATGTTGACTATTGTGAGTCTTTGCCTCTCCATATAAACTTTAAAATAAGTTTGTTAATATTAAAAAAAAAAAGAACTTGATGGAGTGCATTAATTGTATAGATAAACTTGGAAACCAGTGACCTCTTGAGCTTAGCAGGAGATAGACCATGGACATCAGTTGTCACAGTGGTGCCTCTGGCAGAACCTATTGCAAATCCCTAGGCAAAATGAGACCTCAAGGATCTGAGAGATGTCTAAGAAGTACTTGATACATCCCTTGGGTATGGTTTATTAAGTGTCCACCTGTCTGAAAGCTGGGGAATCTAGATAAGGGAGGGAAAATTAGTTATGATAAAACATATCAACAAACATGAATAAATGTTGTAAAACTAATTGTCATGGCTCATATACAATATGCCCAACAGAGGGACCATCAAAAGGAAAGCATCAGTTATGTTTATTGTGAAATGTTTTATTCAAAATAAAGCAATGAGAGGGGAAGACACAATGAGAAAATTACCATTTTTTAAATGGTAACCTTCTTACAAAATAGAATAGGGTTTATATTCTAAGTAGTATATTGAAAAGTAAAACATTGGGGTGCCTGGGTGGCTCAGTGGTTTGGGCTGCTGCCTTCGGCTCGGGTCATGATCTCAGGGTCCTGGAATTGAGCCCTGCATCGGGCTCTCTGCTCCGCAGGAAGCCTGCTTCTCTCTCTCTCTCTCTCTCTGCCTGTCTCTCTGCCTACTTGTGATCTCTGTCTGTCAAATAAATAAATAAAATCTTTTTTAAAAAAAGAAAATAAAGGTAAAACATTAAAAAATAAAATTTAAATTTACAAAAATTATGTAATTTTTAAAAAAGGTTAAAAAGAGCAGAACCATTTTTCTTGTAACTGGAAAATACATTCTATATATATCTATCAAAAATAACTTGTCGGGTGCCTGGGTGGTTTGTGGGTTAAGCCGCTGCCTTCAGCTCAGGTCATGATCTCAGGGTCCAGGGATGGAGCCCCACATTGGGCTCTCTGCTCAACGGGGACCCTGCTACCTCCTCTCTCTCTTTGCCTGCCTCTCTGCCTACTTGTAATCTCTCTCTCTGTCAAATAAATAAATAAAATCTTTTAAAAAAAATAACTTGTCATGGGGGCACCTGGGTGGCTCAGTGGGTTAAAGCCTCTACCTTCGGCTCAGGTCATGATCCCAGAATCCTTGGATTGAGTCCCACATCGGGCTCTCAGCTCAGCAGGGAGCCTGCTTCCCCCCTCTCACTCTGCCTGACCCTGCCTACTTGTGATCTCTGTCAAAGAAATAAATAAAATCTTTTATAAAAAAATTTTAAAAAATAACTTGTCATGTCTGGAATCAGGAGCATATGGAAAAAAATAATATCTGAGGACAATACTTCTGCCATGTTTTGTGCCTTGTTAAATTTTTAACAGTCAGGCAACTTTTAGCTTTATTGAAATACCTACTAAGAGACTAGCAGTGCCTTTTGGAGCCCTATGACTATAAAAAGTAATTGCAAATATTCAAAATGTTTAGTATGGTGTCACTATTTAGGGCCACCACCAAGCATGTTTCAGAAGTAAGCATAACTGTTACACTTCTGTAAGGCAAAAGGGCATGTTTTCAGGAGTTCCATCTGCTGTACCAGGAAGTGAATCAAGTAATGAATTTTGTCTATAAAATAATTCACTTTTCAATTTAACATTCCTCATTCCACATTATAATAATAAAAACTAGGAGGAGACTAAAACAAACAAACAACTACAACTACAACAACCAGCTTTTCCTTCAGTGGAAAAGTAAATAGAACCTTATGAGTAGCCTGAAATTTATTTTTAAATATTTTTAAGATAAGCGTTTTTGTTAGAAAACCATATATTTTATATAGCTAAGAAATAACAGGCAAAGTTTTATTAACGTCTAAAAAGTCTAGTTACTTCTATTTATCTATTAACTCATCTCTTTATGAAGTAGAACATGATCACACCTATTGTATCTACCCAAGTTTGTATGCTTTGGTTATTTTATGTTTGCTATTTCCTTGCTTAATTTTTACAATATTTGATACATAATAGTATCTTTAAGTCCATCTACGGTTTCACAGAATTTGTTTGAACTTCATCAATATGTACAATACTTTTTGCACGTTGATTAAAAATTACGAGATATGGGGGCTCCTGGGGGGCTCAGTGGTTTAGGCTTCTGCCTTCGGCTCAGGTCATGATTTCAGGGTCCTGGGATGGAGCCCCACATCGGGCTCTCTGCTCAGCGGGGAGCCTGCTCCCCCACCCCTCTCTCTGCCTGCCTCTCTACCTACTTTTGATCTGTCAAATGGGTAAATAAGCTCTTTCAAAAAAGATTTACTAGGTGTGAAATACACCGAGGCTATGGGAAGGAAAATGATTTCACCTGATCTGACTAGGAAGTGGTTGAAGCCTGAATTAAAGTGCTACTAAAAGAGTCAAGACCTGGGAAATATATGGGTAAAAAATCCCTAGAAAAACAGCAATAATAACGGGCTGCTCTGTATTGATCCAGATCCTGCGGTAGGCAAAGAAGAGCTGGTTTTAGCCAGAGGATGATCTCCGTTTGTCTTCATGATCTGGCATTTCCTGCAAGCCAGGCATGGGGCTCTGCACTAGAGCTGCAAATGCTGGGGCGCCCTCACTGTCCCTTTTCTCTTCTCAGGGGGACAACGGGCATGTCCATGGTGCAGTGTGACAGGTTTTACCACAGGGAGATAAAAGACTGCCAAGGGTAGGTTGGAGCTGGGAAAAGGCACTTAGGAACAGATTTTGAGGGGAGGTGATAGACAAGGGCAAAGCGAAGAATGGGGATGAGTGTGTCACTTTCAAAGTGCCAGGAGGCAGCACAGTGCATTCGGGAATCTACAGCAAGTTCAGGACAACGGGCAGCTGATCTGGCAGCATCACCTGGGGATGGAGGCTGAGCCCCGGGGTTAACACTGGGGGTGAGCTGGTTTGTATACTATGCCGAGAAGGTGAGGTACTACACTGTGGGGGCACAGGGAGCTACCGGAAAATTTCAAATATCAGAATCGTCACCATCATAGAGTATTTAATTGCAACCTAGCTTTCATCAAGGGTAAGATGCACTATAGTTTATGTTCGACTAAGAAAGAGAAATGCTGTCAGTTAAACTAGGATATGTCATCAAGTGCAAGAGTTATTAGAATGGGGGGGGGGAGGACAAATCTTAGAACAAGTAAACTGTGGTACTAGAATAATTAAGAAAGGTCGAACACTTGGATCAACTAAAAAAGTGATTATTGCTTACCATGTGCCCCAAACTATATTAAGTCTTAGAACAAGAGACGATTTCATCTTGATGCCCCGAAGCTGTTAGACCCAAGGTACAGAGGGCAGTAGCCAACGACAAGCAGGCCCCAAGTGCCATGTGCAGACTCGAAGAGCAACTGCCTTTGAGAGAGGAAACGGTTGAGAGTGGGCTTTCTGAGGAAGAGAATTACTAGCTGGGAAAGTAGGAACATTGACACAGAATCAGAATGGATGCCCCTACGTGACAGAGTTGGTGAAACTTCCCTTCTAAGACATCTTGAGGCTCCTCAGAAATGTATTCTTCATTTTGGACGGAACATTCAGGATAAATATGATCCGTTCGAGTTCCTGGTTCTCTCATCAGGTCTGTTTCTTAGGATTCACTGGCACAAGATAAGGGTTTTGATAGTCCAGGGTAAATCCTGACAAAAGCAAAGCACGGTATCTATGAAAAACTAACCACTCAGAAGAGAACAACAGATAAAAGGCCAGGCCGACCTGACCCTGCAGGATAGGTAAGGTTGGTCTGGCAACAGGGGTAGAGGGGAAGTGCCCATCCTCTGCTAGAAGAGCTAGAGAAGACCCCTTCCGGAGAGACCACCAGGAGAGGAGAGCAGTAGGTGCTGATGATGAAGAATATTTTAATCAGCAGATAAGGTCAAAATGACAAAGTTCCAGGATCAGAGTAAACATATGGGATTAAAAAATAAAAATTAAAAAAAAATTTTTTTTGAAAGGACTTTTTTTTTAAAGGACTTTAAACAAAAGTCCTTTTTAAGAGACAGTTGGCTGTTTAAACCAAAAGTACAACTCACTGAGAGAATCGCCGCATTATTTATTGGGGTAGAAAGGACCTGGAATGCAGAAAGACCCATTCTGCAGAAGAAAAAATAGAATCACTAACAGGCCTCATGCCTTGCACAGCCAGTGGCTAGAATCCCTGCCTCATGAGACCCTGTGCTAGAAGGCCGCTAGAACCATCTCAACTATGTTCGTCTTTCTTGGAAGCTAACAAGTGTTTGCCAGGTTAAGAGCATGGTAACAATCAGTCACGTTATGTTATAATGATTGTCGGTATCTTTAAAAGCCTTGTCAAGTTCCTTTTTGAGTAACCCTCACCCCACCCTTAGAGAAAGGGTGTGGTTCACCTCTTTGAAATACCTCATTGTTGTTTCACATTTACAATAGCCAAAAAAAAAAAAAAAAAACCTTTAATTAACAAAGTATTCAGAAGGGGGCGCCACTGTAAACAATGAGAGTTTTCGCTGCCCTGACAGTTTTGTTGCAGAAACAGCAGAAAGCACTCAGGTCAGACACAGCCAAGGGCTGGAGGGATTTTTAAAATTACAAAAACCGAACCAAATCAAACCAAAACAAAAATCAAAACCAATGTCCAAGATTTCAAGTTTGCTACTAAAGGTATGACATTCTCCTAAGACATGCGAGTGACTTGATCAATATATTTATATATTTATATTTGAAGAAGAAGGAACTATTTGATGCAGCAAAACCATAGTGCAAGGACCAATGCCGCGCTTCCCAGAGAACCCCAAGCTCTTTTTCTAGAATGGCCATATGCCTATGCATCAGGCGTCCTCTTTTCACTCCCTTTGTGGATCACCTACCATGGAGGTCATGGAATAACCAATAACCAAAAAAGAAACAAAAAACCAAAACATCCAGGTCTAAGTGATTCGTGGGTGCCATCATGCAATGGCGGACCCTGCCTGGAGAGGAGGAGACTGCTTAAACAGATCGCGGGCAAGCATCTCAGCCCAGGCCTGTGCTGGGGAAGCTGGTTCCCGGCTTTGGGCACAATCAGGAAGCCAGCGAAGTGACCCGAGAGTGCAGCCGGGGTTTAGGGCTGATGATCTTTTTGCGGCCAGGCAGCAGGTGGACACCCGCTCGGGGAGCCAGGCTAGGAGGCCGCTCAGCGCTGGCGCTGGCCACCCTCGCAAGCCCCCCGGGCTTTCCCGGTGCCAGTGCCCCGGGCCCGTGCCTCAGGACGGAGGGGGAGGTGGGCGAGGGCGTGGGCGGTCCGGAGAACGGGCTTTGCTAATTGCAGAATCCGGGAGTGAGCTCGCGGAGGACGCAGCGGAGAGTCTGAGAGGAGGTGGAGGAGCTGGCGGAGGAGGGGCGCGCAGCTCCGCTGTGCTCTGCTGCAGCCCAGTCCGCACTGCAGGACACCCGCACTCCCGCGCTCCAGCCCAGCTCCTGAGGCCGCACTGTCCCGCTCCCACGGCCCGCTGCCCCGCCCTGCCCCATGGCTTCTCAGGACGACCCTCTGCGAGCAGGTAAAGTGACACCGCGCTGCGCCCTCACCTGGAGCAGAAAGCGCGGGCCGCGAGCTCGCGGGGGTGTCGGGACCCAGCCTCCCGCGACCACCGGGGCAGCGGGACCACCCAGGACGACGCGCCACACCCGGGTCCCCACGGGGTCGGGCCGGGGATGGAGCCAGGCGAGGTGCCCCCCGCAGCGAGCGCAATAGCCCCCTTCACGCGCGTGTGCCGAGGACCCCCTTCCCTCATCCCGAGCTGTGGCCCCGCCACTTTTGTACTGGACTTGGGATCCCAGGTAGAAACTAGTCCCTCAGACCTCCCTGGCAGCAAGGAGCACAGGGCGGGATTCTCAGTTTTTCCGCCCCCCCTCCCCCCTCCTCCCCTGGCTCTTCCTCTCCTCATTCACATGCCTTCTGGCCTCCCTTTCCTCTCCTCATTGTCACTTTTATTAAATGGTTTTGTTCTGCATGTTGACCCGCAGAGCGATTTCATGAATGAATATACATACAGGAAACTGAGTCGTAGCCCACCTGTGGAGGCCTTTCATTAGAATGGTCTCTGGTTCTAGCCTCAGTTCAGAATACTGCCTGTACCTGAGGACCGAGTCCAGATGTTTCTTTCGTCTCTGACTTGAATTTGAAATATATACCATTCATTTGTTGATGGGCATCTAGGTTCTTTCCATAGTTTGGCTATTGTGGATATTGCTTTCTATAAACATTTGGTGCACGTGCCCCTTTGGATCATATAGTAGTCTTCTTTACCTCTATCAGAACCCCAGGAAGCTTTATTTATTTATTTACTCACATAAACGGGTGATCCAACACATCTTTTTTTGATGTTCAAATGTATTATAATGTCTTACCGCTTAACACTATGCTTACTGCTCTCTTTCACTGTCTGACTAAATCCTCATCATCACTATGCCATTTAATCAGAAAGAACATTTGAACTCAGAATTCTCTCCATATCAGGGAATGAAGACTCCACCCTTCTGTTTGTGCAGGTAAAATAAATGTTGATATTGTCTGTCCTGCACATACCCCATCCTGTTCACCAGAATATTCACCATCAGAATAGATACAAAATAAAAACCATACCTCACCACTTCTATTACCACCCAGTATGCTAAAAACACCATCATATGTTCCTGAATTATTGACTTGATTGATAACCCCACTTCCACACATACTGCACTCCTTTCTCCCTGCAAATTTATTTTGGTACAGCAACTTAACCTAAAAATCACGTCAGATGATTTTATTCTGCTTTTGAAAGTCTTTTGGTATCTTCCCCTTTCATATTAAATAAAAACTGAAGGCGTTTCAATGTACTAGAGGGTCATACATCAATACGTTCTTCCTCTCTCCACCACTATGAACTCCTGATTGGCCTCCTTGTTTTTCCTCAAAAGTAACAGACCAGCTGTTCACACAAAGTCTATATACTTACTTGCTCTGCCTAGAGCAATCTTTTCCTTTAATATTTGTATAACACCCTCCTTCACTTCCTGGGTATTTGTGCAAATGAGTAAAAAGCCTGTATTAAGTGGATATTTTAAAAGCTAAATGAATGGCTTAATAGTTGTATATAGGGGGAAAGGGAACATATTTTCCACGGTTTAGAAGTGGAGTTCTTTTATAGAGTTCTTGTACAAGCCTACACTATGGAACGATAATGGGCAGTTGTACATTGCAATTATACAAACACTTTGGTAATTTATATCCTTTTTTTGGTAATTCATGACTGGACCATTTAATTCCTTAGGAGCATTATAGCATTTCAACTTTTCATGTTCAATAAACTTATTGGGGTTGCTCCCTTTTTTATTCAAATGGAGAAATAGTCATGATTTCATCTAAAGAAAGTGTTATTGATTGTGTTGTTTTCCAGGAATGAGTCGCACATGCTAGTTTAAAAGTTTTGTTAAATTCCCAAGTGTGTCACCGATAAAAGCCTTTTGTAGATTAGTAACTTGCTCAAAACAGAAAAGTTATGTAACACTCAATTGTTATACTATCTTTGTTTCCATCTTGCATTGTAATAACACCCATCTTAACTCTATTTAAGACAGGTCATCGCCAGATGGCTTTCTGGCATTGATTGCATGATATGAAATCTAGTATAACTAAAAGTTTTTGGTTTTAGTAGCCTATAAATCAATTTAGAAAAATATATGTATTTGAATATAAGGTAAAGTTTTAAATTATTTGGCAATAGTAAACTAAACTTTTTTTTGGTAAATTTTTATTTTCTAAAATTTCATTGAGCTCTTTTGCAATAAGAAACAAGTTACAAAAAATTAAGGTTTATTTACCCCAATTCAAAATTATTAGGAATATAATCATAGAGGTTGAAGTATTTAAAATATGGAACCCCAAATATTTTATTAGGTAAATTCTTGAATGCTGAGCATTCACTGTTAAAATATACTACTACTATTGATAGACTGGTAGAAGCCTAAAATCAAATATTTATTAAATATTTATATCCATATCTTTTCATGGCTTGGTAATTCATTTCTCTAGCATTAAATAAGATTCCATTGTTTGCATGTACTACACTTTATTTGAACTTTCACCTATGAAAGGATATCTTGGTTGCTTCCAAGCTTTTGTCAGTAATGAATAAAACTACTATAGACATCTTTGTGGGTATAGGTTTCATCTTCTTTGGATAAATACCAAGAACTGCTACTGCTGAATCATCTGGCAAGAATATGTTTAGTTTTGTAAGAAACTGCCAAGTTGTTTTCCATTCTTTATTCTCAATAGACATGGAAGAACATTCCTGTTGCTCCACATCCTCACCAACATTTCGTGTTCTGTTGTCAGTGTTCTGGATTCTGGGTATGTACTGGTGTCTCTTTTTTGTTTTAATTTGCATTTTCCTGATGACATATGATGTGAAGCATCTTTTTATATGCTTATTTGCCATCTGTAATATTTTCTTTTGTGAGGTATCTGCTAAGGTCTTTGGCTCATTTGTAATCAGGTTTTTCCACGATTGTTGAGTTTTAAGGGGTCTTTGTGTCTTTTTGATTAACAGTCCTTTGCCAGATGTGTATTTTGCAAATTTTTTCTCACAGTCTGTGCTTTGCCTTTTCATTCTCTTGGCATTGTTTCACAGAGTAGACATTTTTAAATTCAGTGCTTGTGCTTTTGTAGCTAAAGTTATTTCCAAAACCAAGGTCATTTAAATTTTCTTCTATATTACCTTCTACATGTTTCATGTTTAGGTTTATAATTTAATCTGAGTTAATTTTTGTGAAGAGTGTATGATATCTGCCTGGATTTATTTTATTTTATTATTTATTTTATTTTTATTTTATATTTTTACATTTAGCTTCACCATTACTCCAGAACCATTTGTTTGAAAGATTGTATTTTGCTCTCTTGTATTGCTTTTGCTTTTATATTAAATATAAAATATAATTGATAATATATATTCTGTTCCTTTAATCTAGTCTTTCTGTGGTATTACAATATCTTGCTTCCAATTATAGGAATGGTATACTTTTTTTAAAGGTTTATTTATTTATTTGACAGAGAGAGAGATCACAAATAGGCAGAGAGACAGACAGAGAGAGAAATGAGGAGAAGCAGGCTCCCTGCTGAGCAGAGAGCCCAATATGGGACTCGACCCCAGGCCCCTGGGATCATGACCTGAGCCAAAGGCAGAAGCTTAACCCACTGAGCCAACCAACCAGGCGCCCCATCGTTATGGTAAACTTTGAAGTCAGTCCTCAGGCTTTGTTCTCCTTCAACACTATGTTGACTATTGTGAGTCTTTGCCTCTCCATATAAACTTTAAAATAAGTTTGTTAATATTAAAAAAAAAAAAAAGAACTTGATGGAGTGCATTAATTGTATAGATAAACTTGGAAACCAGTGACCTCTTGAGCTTAGCAGGAGATAGACCATGGACATCAGTTGTCACAGTGGTGCCTCTGGCAGAACCTATTGCAAATCCCTAGGCAAAATGAGACCTCAAGGATCTGAGAGATGTCTAAGAAGTACTTGATACATCCCTTGGGTATGGTTTATTAAGTGTCCACCTGTCTGAAAGCTGGGGAATCTAGATAAGGGAGGGAAAATTAGTTATGATAAAACATATCAACAAACATAAATAAATGTTGTAAAACTAATTGTCATGGCTCATATACAATATGCCCAACAGAGGGACCATCAAAAGGAAAGCATCAGTTATGTTTATTGTGAAATGTTTTATTCAAAATAAAGCAATGAGAGGGGAAGACACAATGAGAAAATTACCATTTTTTAAATGGTAACCTTCTTACAAAATAGAATAGGGTTTATATTCTAAGTAGTATATTGAAAAGTAAAACATTGGGGTGCCTGGGTGGCTCAGTGGTTTGGGCTGCTGCCTTCGGCTCGGGTCATGATCTCAGGGTCCTGGAATTGAGCCCTGCATCGGGCTCTCTGCTCCGCAGGAAGCCTGCTTCTCTCTCTCTCTCTCTCTCTGCCTGCCTCTCTGCCTACTTGTGATCTCTGTCTGTCAAATAAATAAATAAAATCTTTTTAAAAAAAAGAAAAGAAAGGTAAAACATTAAAAAATAAAATTTAAATTTACAAAAATTATGTAATTTTTAAAAAAGGTTAAAAAGAGCAGAACCATTTTTCTTGTAACTGGAAAATACATTCTATATATATCTATCAAAAATAACTTGTCGGGTGCCTGGGTGGTTTGTGGGTTAAGCCGCTGCCTTCAGCTCAGGTCATGATCTCAGGGTCCAGGGATGGAGCCCCACATTGGGCTCTCTGCTCAACGGGGACCCTGCTACCTCCTCTCTCTCTTTGCCTGCCTCTCTGCCTACTTGTAATCTCTCTCTCTGTCAAATAAATAAATAAAATCTTTAAAAAAAAATAACTTGTCATGGGGGCACCTGGGTGGCTCAGTGGGTTAAAGCCTCTACCTTCGGCTCAGGTCATGATCCCAGAATCCTTGGATTGAGTCCCACATCGGGCTCTCAGCTCAGCAGGGAGCCTGCTTCCCCCCTCTCACTCTGCCTGACCCTGCCTACTTGTGATCTCTGTCAAAGAAATAAATAAAATCTTTTATAAAAAAATTTTAAAAAATAACTTGTCATGTCTGGAATCAGGAGCATATGGAAAAAAATAATATCTGAGGACAATACTTCTGCCATGTTTTGTGCCTTGTTAATATTTTTAAACAGTCAGGCAACTTTTAGCTTTATTGAAATACCTACTAAGAGACTAGCAGTGCCTTTTGGAGCCCTATGACTATAAAAAGTAATTGCAAATATTCAAAATGTTTAGTATGGTGTCACTATTTAGGGCCACCACCAAGCATGTTTCAGAAGTAAGCATAACTGTTACACTTCTGTAAGGCAAAAGGGCATGTTTTCAGGAGTTCCATCTGCTGTACCAGGAAGTGAATCAAGTAATGAATTTTGTCTATAAAATAATTCACTTTTCAATTTAACATTCCTCATTCCACATTATAATAATAAAAACTAGGAGGAGACTAAAACAAACAAACAACTACAACTACAACAACCAGCTTTTCCTTCAGTGGAAAAGTAAATAGAACCTTATGAGTAGCCTGAAATTTATTTTTAAATATTTTTAAGATAAGCGTTTTTGTTAGAAAACCATATATTTTATATAGCTAAGAAATAACAGGCAAAGTTTTATTAACGTCTAAAAAGTCTAGTTACTTCTATTTATCTATTAACTCATCTCTTTATGAAGTAGAACATGATCACACCTATTGTATCTACCCAAGTTTGTATGCTTTGGTTATTTTATGTTTGCTATTTCCTTGCTTAATTTTTGCAATATTTGATACATAATAGTATCTTTAAGTCCATCTACGGTTTCACAGAATTTGTTTGAACTTCATCAATATGTACAATACTTTTTGCACGTTGATTAAAAATTACGAGATATGGGGGCTCCTGGGTGGCTCAGTGGTTTAGGCTTCTGCCTTCGGCTCAGGTCATGATTTCAGGGTCCTGGGATGGAGCCCCACATCGGGCTCTCTGCTCAGCGGGGAGCCTGCTCCCCCACCCCTCTCTCTGCCTGCCTCTCTACCTACTTTTGATCTGTCAAATGGGTAAATAAGCTCTTTCAAAAAAGATTTACTAGGTGTGAAATACACCGAGGCTATGGGAAGGAAAATGATTTCACCTGATCTGACTAGGAAGTGGTTGAAGCCTGAATTAAAGTGCTACTAAAAGAGTCAAGACCTGGGAAATATATGGGTAAAAAATCCCTAGAAAAACAGCAATAATAACGGGCTGCTCTGTATTGATCCAGATCCTGCGGTAGGCAAAGAAGAGCTGGTTTTAGCCAGAGGATGATCTCCGTTTGTCTTCATGATCTGGCATTTCCTGCAAGCCAGGCATGGGGCTCTGCACTAGAGCTGCAAATGCTGGGGGGCCCTCACTGTCCCTTTTCTCTTCTCAGGGGGACAACGGGCATGTCCATGGTGCAGTGTGACAGGTTTTACCACAGGGAGATAAAAGACTGCCAAGGGTAGGTTGGAGCTGGGAAAAGGCACTTAGGAACAGATTTTGAGGGGAGGTGATAGACAAGGGCAAAGCGAAGAATGGGGATGAGTGTGTCACTTTCAAAGTGCCAGGAGGCAGCACAGTGCATTCGGGAATCTACAGCAAGTTCAGGACAACGGGCAGCTGATCTGGCAGCATCACCTGGGGATGGAGGCTGAGCCCCGGGGTTAACACTGGGGGTGAGCTGGTTTGTATACTATGCCGAGAAGGTGAGGTACTACACTGTGGGGGCACAGGGAGCTACCGGAAAATTTCAAATATCAGAATCGTCACCATCATAGAGTATTTAATTGCAACCTAGCTTTCATCAAGGGTAAGATGCACTATAGTTTATGTTCGACTAAGAAAGAGAAATGCTGTCAGTTAAACTAGGATATGTCATCAAGTGCAAGAGTTATTAGAATGGGGGGGGGAGGACAAATCTTAGAACAAGTAAACTGTGGTACTAGAATAATTAAGAAAGGTCGAACACTTGGATCAACTAAAAAAGTGATTATTGCTTACCATGTGCCCCAAACTATATTAAGTCTTAGAACAAGAGACGATTTCATCTTGATGCCCCGAAGCTGTTAGACCCAAGGTACAGAGGGCAGTAGCCAACGACAAGCAGGCCCCAAGTGCCATGTGCAGACTCGAAGAGCAACTGCCTTTGAGAGAGGAAACGGTTGAGAGTGGGCTTTCTGAGGAAGAGAATTACTAGCTGGGAAAGTAGGAACATTGACACAGAATCAGAATGGATGCCCCTACGTGACAGAGTTGGTGAAACTTCCCTTCTAAGACATCTTGAGGCTCCTCAGAAATGTATTCTTCATTTTGGACGGAACATTCAGGATAAATATGATCCGTTCGAGTTCCTGGTTCTCTCATCAGGTCTGTTTCTTAGGATTCACTGGCACAAGATAAGGGTTTTGATAGTCCAGGGTAAATCCTGACAAAAGCAAAGCACGGTATCTATGAAAAACTAACCACTCAGAAGAGAACAACAGATAAAAGGCCAGGCCGACCTGACCCTGCAGGATAGGTAAGGTTGGTCTGGCAACAGGGGTAGAGGGGAAGTGCCCATCCTCTGCTAGAAGAGCTAGAGAAGACCCCTTCCGGAGAGACCACCAGGAGAGGAGAGCAGTAGGTGCTGATGATGAAGAATATTTTAATCAGCAGATAAGGTCAAAATGACAAAGTTCCAGGATCAGAGTAAACATATGGGATTAAAAAATAAAAATTAAAAAAAAATTTTTTTTTGAAAGGACTTTTTTTTTAAAGGACTTTAAACAAAAGTCCTTTTTAAGAGACAGTTGGCTGTTTAAACCAAAAGTACAACTCACTGAGAGAATCGCCGCATTATTTATTGGGGTAGAAAGGACCTGGAATGCAGAAAGACCCATTCTGCAGAAGAAAAAATAGAATCACTAACAGGCCTCATGCCTTGCACAGCCAGTGGCTAGAATCCCTGCCTCATGAGACCCTGTGCTAGAAGGCCGCTAGAACCATCTCAACTATGTTCGTCTTTCTTGGAAGCTAACAAGTGTTTGCCAGGTTAAGAGCATGGTAACAATCAGTCACGTTATGTTATAATGATTGTCGGTATCTTTAAAAGCCTTGTCAAGTTCCTTTTTGAGTAACCCTCACCCCACCCTTAGAGAAAGGGTGTGGTTCACCTCTTTGAAATACCTCATTGTTGTTTCACATTTACAATAGCCAAAAAAAAAAAAAAAAAAAAAGCTTTTAATTAACAAAGTGTTCAGAAGGGGGCGCCACTGTAAACAATGAGAGTTTTCGCTGCCCTGACAGTTTTGTTGCAGAAACAGCAGAAAGCACTCAGGTCAGACACAGCCAAGGGCTGGAGGGATTTTTAAAATTACAAAAACCGAACCAAATCAAACCAAAACAAAAATCAAAACCAATGTCCAAGATTTCAAGTTTGCTACTAAAGGTATGACATTCTCCTAAGACATGCGAGTGACTTGATCAATATATTTATATATTTATATTTGAAGAAGAAGGAACTATTTGATGCAGCAAAACCATAGTGCAAGGACCAATGCCGCGCTTCCCAGAGAACCCCAAGCTCTTTTTCTAGAATGGCCATATGCCTATGCATCAGGCGTCCTCTTTTCACTCCCTTTGTGGATCACCTACCATGGAGGTCATGGAATAACCAATAACCAAAAAAGAAACAAAAAACCAAAACATCCAGGTCTAAGTGATTCGTGGGTGCCATCATGCAATGGCGGACCCTGCCTGGAGAGGAGGAGACTGCTTAAACAGATCGCGGGCAAGCATCTCAGCCCAGGCCTGTGCTGGGGAAGCTGGTTCCCGGCTTTGGGCACAATCAGGAAGCCAGCGAAGTGACCCGAGAGTGCAGCCGGGGTTTAGGGCTGATGATCTTTTTGCGGCCAGGCAGCAGGTGGACACCCGCTCGGGGAGCCAGGCTAGGAGGCCGCTCAGCGCTGGCGCTGGCCACCCTCGCAAGCCCCCCGGGCTTTCCCGGTGCCAGTGCCCCGGGCCCGTGCCTCAGGACGGAGGGGGAGGTGGGCGAGGGCGTGGGCGGTCCGGAGAACGGGCTTTGCTAATTGCAGACCCGGGAGTGAGCTCGCGGAGGACGCAGCGGAGAGTCTGAGAGGAGGTGGAGGAGCTGGCGGAGGAGGGGCGCGCAGCTCCGCTGTGCTCTGCTGCAGCCCAGTCCGCACTGCAGGACACCCGCACTCCCGCGCTCCAGCCCAGCTCCTGAGGCCGCACTGTCCCGCTCCCACGGCCCGCTGCCCCGCCCTGCCCCATGGCTTCTCAGGACGACCCTCTGCGAGCAGGTAAAGTGACACCGCGCTGCGCCCTCACCTGGAGCAGAAAGCGCGGGCCGCGAGCTCGCGGGGGTGTCGGGACCCAGCCTCCCGCGACCACCGGGGCAGCGGGACCACCCAGGACGACGCGCCACACCCGGGTCCCCACGGGGTCGGGCCGGGGATGGAGCCAGGCGAGGTGCCCCCCGCAGCGAGCGCAATAGCCCCCTTCACGCGCGTGTGCCGAGGACCCCCTTCCCTCATCCCGAGCTGTGGCCCCGCCACTTTTGTACTGGACTTGGGATCCCAGGTAGAAACTAGTCCCTCAGACCTCCCTGGCAGCAAGGAGCACAGGGCGGGATTCTCAGTTTTTCCGCCCCCCCTCCCCCCTCCTCCCCTGGCTCTTCCTCTCCTCATTCACATGCCTTCTGGCCTCCCTTTCCTCTCCTCATTGTCACTTTTATTAAATGGTTTTGTTCTGCATGTTGACCCGCAGAGCGATTTCATGAATGAATATACATACAGGAAACTGAGTCGTAGCCCACCTGTGGAGGCCTTTCATTAGAATGGTCTCTGGTTCTAGCCTCAGTTCAGAATACTGCCTGTACCTGAGGACCGAGTCCAGATGTTTCTTTCGTCTCTGACTTGAATTTGAAATATATACCATTCATTTGTTGATGGGCATCTAGGTTCTTTCCATAGTTTGGCTATTGTGGATATTGCTTTCTATAAACATTTGGTGCACGTGCCCCTTTGGATCATATAGTAGTCTTCTTTATGTCTATCAGAACCCCAGGAAGCTTTATTTATTTATTTACTCACATAAACGGGTGATCCAACACAACTTTTTTTGATGTTCAAATGTATTATAATGTCTTACCGCTTAACACTATGCTTACTGCTCTCTTTCACTGTCTGACTAAATCCTCATCATCACTATGCCATTTAATCAGAAAGAACATTTGAACTCAGAATTCTCTCCTATCAGGGAATGAAGACTCCACCCTTCTGTTTGTGCAGGTAAAATAAATGTTGATATTGTCTGTCCTGCACATACCCCATCCTGTTCACCAGAATATTCACCATCAGAATAGATACAAAATAAAAACCATACCTCACCACTTCTATTACCACCCAGTATGCTAAAAACACCATCATATGTTCCTGAATTATTGACTTGATTGATAACCCCACTTCCACACATACTGCACTCCTTTCTCCCTGCAAATTTATTTTGGTACAGCAACTTAACCTAAAAATCACGTCAGATGATTTTATTCTGCTTTTGAAAGTCTTTTGGTATCTTCCCCTTTCATATTAAATAAAAACTGAAGGCGTTTCAATGTACTAGAGGGTCATACATCAATACGTTCTTCCTCTCTCCACCACTATGAACTCCTGATTGGCCTCCTTGTTTTTCCTCAAAAGTAACAGACCAGCTGTTCACACAAAGTCTATATACTTACTTGCTCTGCCTAGAGCAATCTTTTCCTTTAATATTTGTATAACACCCTCCTTCACTTCCTGGGTATTTGTGCAAATGAGTAAAAAGCCTGTATTAAGTGGATATTTTAAAAGCTAAATGAATGGCTTAATAGTTGTATATAGGGGGAAAGGGAACATATTTTCCACGGTTTAGAAGTGGAGTTCTTTTATAGAGTTCTTGTACAAGCCTACACTATGGAACGATAATGGGCAGTTGTACATTGCAATTATACAAACACTTTGGTAATTTATATCCTTTTTTTGGTAATTCATGACTGGACCATTTAATTCCTTAGGAGCATTATAGCATTTCAACTTTTCATGTTCAATAAACTTATTGGGGTTGCTCCCTTTTTTATTCAAATGGAGAAATAGTCATGATTTCATCTAAAGAAAGTGTTATTGATTGTGTTGTTTTCCAGGAATGAGTCGCACATGCTAGTTTAAAAGTTTTGTTAAATTCCCAAGTGTGTCACCGATAAAAGCCTTTTGTAGATTAGTAACTTGCTCAAAACAGAAAAGTTATGTAACACTCAATTGTTATACTATCTTTGTTTCCATCTTGCATTGTAATAACACCCATCTTAACTCTATTTAAGACAGTACATCGCCAGATGGCTTTCTGGCATTGATTGCATGATATGAAATCTAGTATAACTAAAAGTTTTTGGTTTTAGTAGCCTATAAATCAATTTAGAAAAATATATGTATTTGAATATAAGGTAAAGTTTTAAATTATTTGGCAATAGTAAACTAAACTTTTTTTTGGTAAATTTTTATTTTCTAAAATTTCATTGAGCTCTTTTGCAATAAGAAACAAGTTACAAAAAATTAAGGTTTATTTACCCCAATTCAAAATTATTAGGAATATAATCATAGAGGTTGAAGTATTTAAAATATGGAACCCCAAATATTTTATTAGGTAAATTCTTGAATGCTGAGCATTCACTGTTAAAATATACTACTACTATTGATAGACTGGTAGAAGCCTAAAATCAAATATTTATTAAATATTTATATCCATATCTTTTCATGGCTTGGTAATTCATTTCTCTAGCATTAAATAAGATTCCATTGTTTGCATGTACTACACTTTATTTGAACTTTCACCTATGAAAGGATATCTTGGTTGCTTCCAAGCTTTTGTCAGTAATGAATAAAACTACTATAGACATCTTTGTGGGTATAGGTTTCATCTTCTTTGGATAAATACCAAGAACTGCTACTGCTGAATCATCTGGCAAGAATATGTTTAGTTTTGTAAGAAACTGCCAAGTTGTTTTCCATTCTTTATTCTCAATAGACATGGAAGAACATTCCTGTTGCTCCACATCCTCACCAACATTTCGTGTTCTGTTGTCAGTGTTCTGGATTCTGGGTATGTACTGGTGTCTCTTTTTTGTTTTAATTTGCATTTTCCTGATGACATATGATGTGAAGCATCTTTTTATATGCTTATTTGCCATCTGTAATATTTTCTTTTGTGAGGTATCTGCTAAGGTCTTTGGCTCATTTGTAATCAGGTTTTTCCACGATTGTTGAGTTTTAAGGGGTCTTTGTGTCTTTTTGATTAACAGTCCTTTGCCAGATGTGTATTTTGCAAATTTTTTCTCACAGTCTGTGCTTTGCCTTTTCATTCTCTTGGCATTGTTTCACAGAGTAGACATTTTTAAATTCAGTGCTTGTGCTTTTGTAGCTAAAGTTATTTCCAAAACCAAGGTCATTTAAATTTTCTTCTATATTACCTTCTACATGTTTCATGTTTAGGTTTATAATTTAATCTGAGTTAATTTTTGTGAAGAGTGTATGATATCTGCCTGGATTTATTTTATTTTATTATTTATTTTATTTTTATTTTATATTTTTACATTTAGCTTCACCATTACTCCAGAACCATTTGTTTGAAAGATTGTATTTTGCTCTCTTGTATTGCTTTTGCTTTTATATTAAATATAAAATATAATTGATAATATATATTCTGTTCCTTTAATCTAGTCTTTCTGTGGTATTACAATATCTTGCTTCCAATTATCGGAATGGTATACTTTTTTTAAAGGTTTATTTATTTATTTGACAGAGAGAGAGATCACAAATAGGCAGAGAGACAGACAGAGAGAGAAATGAGGAGAAGCAGGCTCCCTGCTGAGCAGAGAGCCCAATACGGGACTCGACCCCAGGCCCCTGGGATCATGACCTGAGCCAAAGGCAGAAGCTTAACCCACTGAGCCAACCAGGCACCCCATCGTTATGGTAAACTTTGAAGTCAGTCCTCAGGCTTTGTTCTCCTTCAACACTATGTTGACTATTGTGAGTCTTTGCCTCTCCATATAAACTTTAAAATAAGTTTGTTAATATTAAAAAAAAAAAAAGAACTTGATGGAGTGCATTAATTGTATAGATAAACTTGGAAACCAGTGACCTCTTGAGCTTAGCAGGAGATAGACCATGGACATCAGTTGTCACAGTGGTGCCTCTGGCAGAACCTATTGCAAATCCCTAGGCAATGTGAGACCTCAAGGATCTGAGAGATGTCTAAGAAGTACTTGATACATCCCTTGGGTATGGTTTATTAAGTGTCCACCTGTCTGAAAGCTGGGGAATCTAGATAAGGGAGGGAAAATTAGTTATGATAAAACATATCAACAAACATGAATAAATGTTGTAAAACTAATTGTCATGGCTCATATACAATATGCCCAACAGAGGGACCATCAAAAGGAAAGCATCAGTTATGTTTATTGTGAAATGTTTTATTCAAAATAAAGCAATGAGAGGGGAAGACACAATGAGAAAATTACCATTTCTTAAATGGTAACCTTCTTACAAAATAGAATAGGGTTTATATTCTAAGTAGTATATTGAAAAGTTAAACATTGGGGTGCCTGGGTGTCTCAGTGGTTTGGGCTGCTGCCTTCGGCTCGGGTCATGATCTCAGGGTCCTGGAATTGAGCCCTGCATCGGGCTCTCTGCTCCGCAGGAAGCCTGCTTCTCTCTTACTCTCTCTCTCTCTGCCTGTCTCTCTGCCTACTTGTGATCTCTGTCTGTCAAATAAATAAATAAAATCTTTTTAAAAAAAAGAAAATAAAGGTAAAACATTAAAAAATAAAATTTAAATTTAAAAAAATTATGTAATTTTTAAAAAGGGTTAAAAAGAGCAGAACCATTTCTCTTGTAACTGGAAAATACATGCTATATATACCTATCAAAAATAACTTGTCGGGTGCCTGGGTGCTTTGTGGGTTAAGCCGCTGCCTTCAGCTCAGGTCATGATCTCAGGGTCCAGGGATGGAGCCCCACATTGGGCTCTATGCTCAACGGGGAGCCTGCTACCTCCTCTCTCTCTTTGCCTGCCTCTCTGCCTACTTGTAATCTCTCTCTCTGTCAAATAAATAAATAAAATCTTAAAAAAAAAATAACTTGTCATGGGGGCACCTGGGTGGCTCAGTGGGTTAAAGCCTCTGCCTTCGGCTCAGGTCATGATCCCAGAATCCTTGGATCGAGTCCCACATCGGGCTCTCAGCTCAGCAGGGAGCCTGCTTCCCCCCTCTCACTCTGCCTGACCCTGCCTACTTGTGATCTCTGTCAAAGAAATAAATAAAATCTTTTATAAAAAAATTTTAAAAAATAACTTGTCATGTCTGGAATCAGGAGCATATGGAAAAACATAATATCTGAGGACAATACTTCTGCCATGTTTTGTGCCTTGTTAATATTTTTAAACAGTCAGGCAACTTTTAGCTTTATTGAAATACCTACTAAGAGACTAGCAGTGCCTTTTGGAGCCCTATGACTATAAAAAGTAATTGCAAATATTCAAAATGTTTAGTATGGTGTCACTATTTAGGGCCACCACCAAGCATGTTTCAGAAGTAAGCATAACTGTTACACTTCTGTAAGGCAAAAGGGCATGTTTTCAGGAGTTCCATCTGCTGTACCAGGAAGTGAATCAAGTAATGAATTTTGTCTATAAAATAATTCACTTTTCAATTTAACATTCCTCATTCCACATTATAATAATAAAAACTAGGAGGAGACTAAAACAAACAAACAACTACAACTACAACAACCAGCTTTTCCTTCAGTGGAAAAGTAAATAGAACCTTATGAGTAGCCTGAAATTTATTTTTAAATATTTTTAAGATAAGCGTTTTTGTTAGAAAACCATCTATTTTATATAGCTAAGAAATAACAGGCAAAGTTTTATTAACGTCTAAAAAGTCTAGTTACTTCTATTTATCTATTAACTCATCTCTTTATGAAGTAGAACATGATCACACCTATTGTATCTACCCAAGTTTGTATGCTTTGGTTATTTTATGTTTGCTATTTCCTTGCTTAATTTTTGCAATATTTGATACATAATAGTATCTTTAAGTCCATCTACGGTTTCACAGAATTTGTTTGAACTTCATCAATATGTACAATACTTTTTGCACGTTGATTAAAAATTACGAGATATGGGGGCTCCTGGGTGGCTCAGTGGTTTAGGCCTCTGCCTTCGGCTCAGGTCATGATTTCAGGGTCCTGGGATGGAGCCCCACATCGGGCTCTCTGCTCAGCGGGGAGCCTGCTCCCCCATCCCTCTCTCAGCCTGCCTCTCTACCTACTTTTGATCTGTCAAATGGGTAAATAAGCTCTTTCAAAAAAGATTTACTAGGTGTGAAATACACCGAGGCTATGGGAAGGAAAATGATTTCACCTGATCTGACTAGGAAGTAGTTGAAGCCTGAATTAAAGTGCTACAAAAAGAGTCAAGACCTGGGAAATATATGGGTAAAAAATCCCTAGAAAAACAGCAATAATAACGGGCTGCTCTGTATTGATCCAGATCCTGCGGTAGGCAAAGAAGAGCTGGTTTTAGCCAGAGGATGATCTCCGTTTGTCTTCATGATCTGGCATTCCCTGCAAGGCAGGCATGGGGCTCTGCACTAGAGCTGCAAATGCTGGGGGGCCCTCACTGTCCCTTTTCTCTTCTCAGGGGGACAACGGGCATGTCCATGGTGCAGTGTGACAGGTTTTACCACAGGGAGATAAAAGACTGCCAAGGGTAGGCTGGAGCTGGGAAAAGGCACTTAGGAACAGATTTTGAGGGGAGGTGATAGACAAGGGCAAAGCGAAGAATGGGGATGAGTGTGTCACTTTCAAAGTGCCAGGAGGCAGCACAGTGCATTCGGGAATCTACAGCAAGTTCAGGACAACGGGCAGCTGATCTGGCAGCATCACCTGGGGATGGAGGCTGAGCCCCGGGGTTAACACTGGGGGTGAGCTGGTTTGTATACTATGCCGAGAAGGTGAGGTACTACACTGTGGGGGCACAGGGAGCTACCGGAAAATTTCAAATATCAGAATCGTCACCATCATAGAGTATTTAATTGCAACCTAGCTTTCATCAAGGGTAAGATGCACTATAGTTTATGTTCGACTAAGAAAGAGAAATGCTGTCAGTTAAACTAGGATATGTCATCAAGTGCAAGAGTTATTAGAATGGGGGGGGGAGGACAAATCTTAGAACAAGTAAACTGTGGTACTAGAATAATTAAGAAAGGTCGAACACTTGGATCAACTAAAAAAGTGATTATTGCTTACCATGTGCCCCAAACTATATTAAGTCTTAGAACAAGAGACGATTTCATCTTGATGCCCCGAAGCTGTTAGACCCAAGGTACAGAGGGCAGTAGCCAACGACAAGCAGGCCCCAAGTGCCATGTGCAGACTCGAAGAGCAACTGCCTTTGAGAGAGGAAACGGTTGAGAGTGGGCTTTCTGAGGAAGAGAATTACTAGCTGGGAAAGTAGGAACATTGACACAGAATCAGAATGGATGCCCCTACGTGACAGAGTTGGTGAAACTTCCCTTCTAAGACATCTTGAGGCTCCTCAGAAATGTATTCTTCATTTTGGACGGAACATTCAGGATAAATATGATCCGTTCGAGTTCCTGTTTCTCTCATCAGGTCTGTTTCTTAGGATTCACTGGCACAAGATAAGGGTTTTGATAGTCCAGGGTAAATCCTGACAAAAGCAAAGCACGGTATCTATGAAAAACTAACCACTCAGAAGAGAACAACAGATAAAAGGCCAGGCCGACCTGACCCTGCAGGATAGGTAAGGTTGGTCTGGCAACAGGGGTAGAGGGGAAGTGCCCATCCTCTGCTAGAAGAGCTAGAGAAGACCCCTTCCGGAGAGACCACCAGGAGAGGAGAGCAGTAGGTGCTGATGATGAAGAATATTTTAATCAGCAGATAAGGTCAAAATGACAAAGTTCCAGGATCAGAGTAAACTATGGGATTAAAAAATAAAAATTAAAAAAAAAATTTTTTTTGAAAGGACTTTTTTTTTAAAGGACTTTAAACAAAAGTCCTTTTTAAGAGACAGTTGGCTGTTTAAACCAAAAGTACAACTCACTGAGAGAATCGCCGCATTATTTATTGGGGTAGAAAGGACCTGGAATGCAGAAAGACCCATTCTGCAGAAGAAAAAATAGAATCACTAACAGGCCTCATGCCTTGCACAGCCAGTGGCTAGAATCCCTGCCTCATGAGACCCTGTGCTAGAAGGCCGCTAGAACCATCTCAACTATGTTCGTCTTTCTTGGAAGCTAACAAGTGTTTGCCAGGTTAAGAGCATGGTAACAATCAGTCACGTTATGTTATAATGATTGTCGGTATCTTTAAAAGCCTTGTCAAGTTCCTTTTTGAGTAACCCTCACCCCACCCTTAGAGAAAGGGTGTGGTTCACCTCTTTGAAATACCTCATTGTTGTTTCACATTTACAATAGCCAAAAAAAAAAAAAAAAAAAAAATCTTTTAATTAACAAAGTGTTCAGAAGGGGGCGCCACTGTAAACAATGAGAGTTTTCGCTGCCCTGACAGTTTTGTTGCAGAAACAGCAGAAAGCACTCAGGTCAGACACAGCCAAGGGCTGGAGGGATTTTTAAAATTACAAAAACCGAACCAAATCAAACCAAAACAAAAATCAAAACCAATGTCCAAGATTTCAAGTTTGCTACTAAAGGTATGACATTCTCCTAAGACATGCGAGTGACTTGATCAATATATTTATATATTTATATTTGAAGAAGAAGGAACTATTTGATGCAGCAAAACCATAGTGCAAGGACCAATGCCACGCTTCCCAGAGAACCCCAAGCTCTTTTTCTAGAATGGCCATATGCCTATGCATCAGGGGTCCTCTTTTCACTCCCTTTGTGGATCACCTACCATGGAGGTCATGGAATAACCAATAACCAAAAAAGAAACAAAAAACCAAAACATCCAGGTCTAAGTGATTCGTGGGTGCCATCATGCAATGGCGGACCCTGCCTGGAGAGGAGGAGACTGCTTAAACAGATCGCGGGCAAGCATCTCAGCCCAGGCCTGTGCTGGGGAAGCTGGTGCAGCCGGGGTTTAGGGCTGATGATCTTTTTGCGGCCAGGCAGCAGGTGGACACCCGCTCGGGGAGCCAGGCAAGGAGGCCGCTCAGCGCTGGCGCTGGCCACCCTTGCAAGCCCCCGGGGCTTTCCCGGTGCCCGTGCCCCGGGCCCACGCCTCAGGACGGAGGGGGAGGTGGGCGAGGGCGTGGGCGGTCCGGAGAACGGGCTTTGCTAATTGCAGAATCCGGGAGTGAGCTCGCGGAGGACTCAGCAGAGAGTCTGAGAGGAAGTGGAGGAGCTGGCGGAGGAGGGGCGCGCAGCTCCGCTGTGCTCTGCTGCAGCCCAGTCCGCACTGCAGGACACCCGCACTCCCGCGCTCCAGCCCAGCTCCTGAGGCCGCACTGTCCCGCTCCCACGGCCCGCTGTCCCGCCCTTCCCCATGGCTTCTCAGGACAACCCTCTGCGAGCAGGTAAAGTGACACCGCGCTGCGCCCTCACCTGTAGCAGAAAGCGCGGGCCGCGAGCTCGCGGTGGTGTCGGTACCCAGCCTCCCGCGACCACCGGGGCAGCGGGACCACCCTGGACACGCGCCACACCCGGGTCCCCATGGGGTCGGGCCGGGGATGGAGCCAGGCGAGGTGCCCCCCGCAGCGAGCGCAATAGCCCCCTTCAAGCGCGTGTGCCAAGGACCCCCTTCCCTCATCCCCAGCTGTGGCCCCGCCACTTTTGTACTGGACTTAGGATCCCAGGTAGAAACTAGTCCCTCAGACCTCCCTGGCAGCAAGGAGCACAGGGCGGGATTCTCAGTTTTTCCGCCCCCCCTCCCCCCTCCTCCCCTGGCTCTTCCTCTCCACATTCACATGCCTTCTGGCCTCCCTTTCCTCTCCTCATTGTCACTTTTATTAAATGGTTTTGTTCTGCATGTTGACCCGCAGAGCGATTTCATGAATGAATATACATACAGGAAACTGAGTCGTAGCCCACCTGTGGAGGCCTTTCATTAGACTGGTCTCTGGTTCTAGCCTCAGTTCAGAATACTGCCTGTACCTGAGGACCGAGTCCAGATGTTTCTTTCATCTCTGACTTGAATTTGAAATCCTCCTCAGACTTCAGCCTCCGGGATTGCTCCTGTCCTTGCTCTCCCACTGTCTCGGTGAGGATCCGCCATGAGTGTTGAACACAGGAATGAATGAATGATATATACCCCAGGTCGCTGGGGCTTTTTCTTGTTTTGCTGAGGTTGGAAAGTCTTGGGAGAGACCCCCTGTATGCAGATACAGAGCTGCATGCAATTGTTTAGATAAACGTGTTCCCCACTTAATTGCTTGGGCATTGAACATTTCGCCCTTAACCTGTGGCTTGAGCAGTTAGGAGGATACAATCTGGAGGTGAATCAGAAGATGGCTGAATCCACATGGTGGTGGGCTGGGTTTGGGAGATTTTCCTGGAGATTCTAAAGAAAGATCTAAATTCTTTCAATGGGGAGTGGTAAACATTTTATCAATGGGAGATGGAAAATAAATTGGTTAACCTTTCCCTCCCCCTCAAAACCCATTATTTGAAAAAACAAAAAAGGAAGTGAAGGGAGAAATCCTCCCACTCCCATGGCCACTCACCTCCATAGCCACCTCCTCTTCCAAGAACTAACAGACAAGGTGCCAAGAAGTGTTAGGTACCAGCAGTGCAGCAGTGGTCTCAGAGCTCATTCAAGGATCATGGTGAAAGGCATTCAAAGAGATTGTGGGGGCACAGGGATCTAATTAAGGGGGACAAGTTTAAGGTTTGCCTGGTCCCCTAAAAATTAATGGCACTAGAGAAGATGAGCTTTGGGAACTATAGCTTAATGGATACAACGTGTAAAAAGCTTCAGTGAGTCATGGTGGGAAGAGGCCATGAGGGCAGCAAAGACAGTCTTAGATGATGTTATTAATAGCACTACAGGCTCTAGATTTCCTGTGGTGGTGTTCTTGGCAAGACCAGCGTGGCCAAAGTGGATACTCACAACCTGGAACAGAGGGTCTTGGAGATCCCAGCAAGTGTGGTATGATGAGAGTGTATAATGATAGGAGGTGTCCTTTGGAAGGACTGTCTTCTTGACTTTAAAAGGGAGAACCCAAATCTGTAGGTGAAATCTTCTTGGCTACAAAGAAGGCCGAGGCCTCCTAAGGTCAAGGTCTCCTCGTCACTTGCAAAGATGTCGAAGAACATATTCAGACATTTCAAAGATGTCCTCATGTCCATCCGTTCCCACTCTGGAATTCTATCAATAAGGTGAGAGTTCCTCTAGTTGGAAAAAAGATCTAAAAAGACTTCCATTTCTCATGTAATTTCTGTAACCTCCAGGACACACCCACCTACTCCTTCCAGGGCTGTAATGAAGCTACAGCTGGTGCCAATTTGTGGAACTCATTAAAGGCTATTTTCCCTTATATACCCCCGGACCAAGTTCCCATGCTCCCTCACCTGATTTCCTGCACTCACCTCCCACCTGGTGTGTTCACACCTGCACGTGCCTTTTACCAACCCCTTTGCCAAAAGGCAGCCAGAGTGACCTTTCAAAGACCTATCAGTTCCTGGCATTTGTCTCCATAGAAAACTGCACTGATCTTCTAACAAATTCTCAGTCCTCCAAAGGCATCCATAATCCTCCCATCCGTCTCTTCTTACCCTTCCAATTGACTGATGCCTGTTCTGCCCTGTCTTTCTGCCCTTCAACCACGCTGCCTCCCTCTTCCTGTGGAGACCCCTCATGGTGCCTTCCTCCAAGCACACGTGATTCCCATTGATGGGAAGACCCTCTTCCTCTCCCCCCTCTCCCCACTCCAGTTACTCCCACTTATTCGTGAGCTCACAAGCCCCATGGTACACACTCTCCATGCAGCCTGCTCTCTCTTTTCTAGCACTGGCCTCCGTTTCTAGCTGTGGTTGTGTCATGGATGTCCCTCCCCAGCCTGCCTCCAAGCTCTCCGTCCGTTTAGCTCCAACACCTGACACAGTGCCTGGCACGTAGTAAGCCCTGGCTAGCTTCTAAAGCCTCACTGAGGGACTGACAGCGTTTTTAAAATGTCACCACGTAGCCTCCAAACTGTAGGCAGAAAAAGCTTTGCCTGGATTGACATTTTAGAGACGTATTCGTCAAGTTAGATGTGTTCACTGGCTTTACCTTATAAAATAAAAAAAAAAAAAAGGACCTCTGTATCGCTTCGCATCTAACGAAGGCACATGTATACTATTAGACCACATTATGAGCTTAATGGAAGGAGACAAGATTTTTTCGCTAAGAAAATGTATAAGACTTTTGAGGTCACGTGGGAGGAAATAGTCCGTTTGTTGGAGCATTGCTATCTTACTCTATCACAGCCACTAATAAAAATCTGACACGGGGTGAGTCAGAATTGTCTGTCGGAGATGAGTTAGATCTGGCTCATGTTCATAAAGACATGAAAGCCAGGAACGAAGAAGCAGGCTTTGAAAGCCTGGGTTGTGGAGGCTGTGTGGTTCACTGCGATGAGCTAAGTGCCCAGGGCCACCGGCAGACATGCAGGCCTGTGTCCTTTGTTCTGGGGTACCTCTTGCACCATGTGGTGAGGCTAGCAGCTGGGAGCAGCTCAGGACAGGACCAGGTGGCATCTTACCTCTCGCACCCTCCTGTGGGCTCCAGTGGGCTCCAGTGGGCTCCAGTGGGTCCCAGGGGACATCCTGCCTTCCTTGCAAAGCCCAGTAGCACTGGGAGCAGAAACTGGGACCAAAGAGTGAGCATCCTGTTTGACAAGCTGGACCAGCCACCTCTTCTTCAGATTCAGGGGGAGCCCTGGCCTGCTGACTCCTCCCTTCTTCTTTTCCCCTTTCCTCCCTCCCTCCCTCTTCCCTTCCCCTCTCTCCATCCCTGGTGGTGCCCTTTCCTGATGCCCAATTCATCCCTTTTCCTTTCTTACATGCCTGTCTTCTAGAGTTTCTTCTCTCCTCACAATTACTTCCCTTCGTCTGAATCTCCTCTTTGGTCCCTTTGTCCCCGCTCTCTGCTCCTCCTCCCCTTCGCTGGCCCCTGTTCAGCTCCATCCAGACTGCAGGCAGAGCTGGACTAACACGCTCACTGGCTAGCTCAGCCACCCTCCAGAGAAGTCACTCTTCGGTGGCCACCTTCCTGACCCCCTGGTCCTTTCTCCACTTATTCAGCTATTGCTCTGAAGTCTGAGGAGGACAGAGCAGGGCTGCCGCATAATCAGGCCAGAGGAGAAACCAAACCATGTGTCCACACTGTCCCCCAGTACTGCTGCTCTGAGAGCTTTCGGAGTCCTCAACAGGTTTAGGATTTAGGGGCTTCTTCAGAACCGGGAGTGAAAACAGCCATAAGTCAAATGAAATGCTATGGCCTCCCCACAAAAATAATAATCACAAATGAAAACTAAGTTAGCTCTGAAGTCCCAAAGTCGAAAAATTGCCTTGAATCTGTCACTAGAAAGCACCCAAGGCCTCACTCTCTGGGTTCTGGGTGCCCTGCGAATGGCAGGAGGCTCTGACCCCCTTCCCGCTTCATCCACTCCCTAACAACGTCCTCTAAGGTGGTCTTCAAACTTCCTCTGAGAAACTGTCTCTGGGAACTGTAGGCCCTCAGCTGCTGGGACGAATGAGGGTGATATGAGGACCTGATGGGCAGCTTTACCAGGAGACTGTGGCTTCTGGATGCAGTCCTCAGGTCCCATGGTCTGGGTGAGATCAGGGTCTTTCAGTGGAGGAGGACAGATGAGATTTCAGATTTTGAGTTGATTCTGGGATGATTAGTGTTTTGGAGGGCATTGGGTGAAAGTATTTTGCACACGGGAAGGACACGAATTTGGGGAGCCTAGAGTGGACTGTTAAGAGCTGACCTGCATTTCCCCCAGAAACCTTGCTGCTGTCCTTATCTCTGGTACCACAGAACGTGAACTTATTTGGAACTAGAGTCCTTACAGATGCAATCACATTACAGTGAGGTCCTTAGAGTGGGCCCTAATCTCCTGTATCTGACCTCCTTATGTAAAGGGAAAATCTGGACAGAGAGATGCCCCTACTGTCAGTGGTGGGCAGTGCATGAACTTCTAGAACCCTGACAGTAGTGGAAAACAGACTCAGGCTGGGCACTAGGTAAATGGGAGCTCTAGTGGAATTTCAGGTGAAGATGCTGTGGACGTCGGCTTCCCAGGTCATAGTGACATTAGGATTTCAAATACAAGTCAGAGATGAAAGAAACATCTGGACTCGGTCCTCAGGTACACGCAGTATTCTGAACTGAGGCTAGAACCAGAGACCATTCTAATGAAAGGCCTCCACAGGTGGGCTCTCACAGGTGGGCTCCGACTCAGTTTCCTGTATATTCATTCATGAAATCGCTCTCTGGGACAACATGCAGAAAAAAACCATTTAATAAAAGTGACAATGAGGAGAGGAAAGCGAGGCCAGAAGGCATGTGAATGCGGAGAGTGGAAGAGCCAGGGGAGGGTGGGGGAGGGGGGGCGGAAAAACTGAGAATCCCTCAGGCAGGGTCTGCCTTTGCATGATGGCAGGCGCGAATAACTTCAACCTGGATGTTTGGGTTTTTTGTTTGTTTTTTGGTCATTGGTTATTACATGACCTCCATGGTAGGTGCTCCACAAAGCGAGTGAAAAGAGGATGCCTGGTACATAGGCATATGGCCATTCCAGAAAAAGAGCTTGGGGTTCTCGCGGAAGCGCGGCATTGGTCCTTGCACTATGGTTTCATAGAAAAGGGATTATGCACCAACTTACTTAAATGAGCATAGATTGAAATCCTTTACTGAGAATAAATATTTAAAACAGTTATCTCTTAACTAAATCTATCATCAACCATAAATCTATTGCACGAAGGTTACAGGCAATTTAAATGCAATAGCACTCTCTTCAGGGATTTATATAATCCGTGTCTGTCTTGGCACATGAGAATGCAAAGATAGGAAATGGTTTGTAAAAGATCATATAATGGCTTTTACTATACGGTATCAGCAATTTATCATAAAGGAACGGCCTCCAGCTAAAAACTCAGCTTTGAAAAATGCAGAAAAGCAGCAAACATTTACATACCCTCTTGGTGACCAGAGGCCTGCTTTGTGCCTCTCATCATCTCTTTCGTGGTTCTGAGGCCCATGGCGCTCAGTAATTTAGTGTCTTATTCTCTGGAATAGGCCATTGAAGAAATACCAGGCCCAGAGAAGAAGGTCCTGCTGGGTGTCTGAAGAAAGTACAAACTTTTAGATGAAGCTTTCTGGGGAATTTGTTAGTGGTTTGGTCTGCTTCTGATAGGAAGGGAAATTTTTTTTTTTAGATTTTATTTATTTATTTGACAGACATAGATCACCAGTAGGCAGAGAGCAGGCACAGAGAGAAGTGGAAGCAGGCTCCCCGATGAGCAGAGAGCCAGACATGGGGCTCAATCCCAGGACCCTAGGATCATGACCTGAGCCGAATGGAGAGGCTTTAGGAAGAGAATTTTTTTTAAGACTATTTTCTCTTTGAATCTATTTTGAGGTTTGGTTTGTGGTTCTTTCTGACTTCTCATGAAGATGGAATCACTTCTGAGGTTGGTTGTCAGGAACCGCATATCAAATCGAGCTATCTTGTTAGCCATAAATACGTAAATAAAAAAATAAAAGCTCAAGTGTTGATATAAAGCTATTATGCTTTTCAAAACCCCGAACTATAATTCCTGTATCGTGGTCATTCTTTATCAGATCAAACAGGAGAGAGGTGGCAGAAACGCACTTTCAGGTTAATTTTTTTTACAAGGAAGATGGACTTCTGAACCTACTTTGTTATTCCCTTTCATTCAGTTTCCCTGTACCTCCTTTTCTATGAATTGTAACGGTAACCCCTCATTATTTTTATTGTTGGCACGTGCTTTGTGAACCATAAAGTGTACGCTATAAATGGGAGTGCTTTTCTTTTTTTGCAGTTTACAAAAAACTAATTTTTTTAAATTTATTTTTTATTGATTTTCAGCATAACCGTATTCATTCTTTTTGCACCACACCCAGTGCTCCATGCAAGCAGTGCCCTCTATAATACCCACCACCTGGTACCCCAACCTCCCAAACCCCCGCCCCTTCAAAACCCTCAGATTGTTTTTCAGAGTCCATAGTCTCTCATGGTTCAGCTTCCCTTCCAATTTCTCCCACCTTCCTTCTCCTCTCTAACTCCCCATGTCCACGAAAAACTAATTTAAAAACATTCATCCACCAGAGTACCCAAAGGGCTCCCACATAAACTATCTGTCGTTACATTATGTCTTTCTGCTTTCGCTTCTATTGCTGTCCAAACAATGTTTTAAAACATTCTTTAAAATGGGCCTTTTTAACAAGATTTTTACAAAAGATTTAATTTATTCATTTGTCAGAGAGATAGCACAAGCAGAGGGAGAGGCAGGCAGAGTGGGAAGCAGGCTCCTGGTAAGCAAGAAGCCTGATGGGGGACTCGATCCCAGGATGCTGGGATTATGACCTGATCTGGAGGTAGACAATTAACCAACTGAGCCATCCATGTGTCCCTGAAATGGGCATTTTTGACATTTCCTGATAGCACCTACACACTCATGAATCTCAGATTCATGATATATGGGGCTAGTGGACTTGACAATCATGGAGTCAAGCATGCTGGATTTGACTCACGGGCCTGTCACTGTGAATTTGGGTGGCTTGCTAAACTTGCTACATAGAAACCCAAGCATGTAAGAATTTGCAGGATTGTGACAGTTCAGTGGTATAATGTATACATATAAATACCTAAACCAGTGTCTCTCACAAAGTAGGTCCAAATAGACCAGCTCCCCTCCTGCCTTCATTCTGTCCTTGGAATTCCGTCCCTTGGGAGAAGTTCCTACTGCCTTTGTTACAAGAAATGAACGATATTTACTACACTGTTGGTGCATAGCATGGATCAAGACATTGAGTGATAGTATTAACATACTTCTTGAACTGCCCATTGCCCCCCAAGCACCAAATAAAATGTCATGCTCTGGGGAAACCAAAGTGAGAGATCCCCAACTTTTAGGAGTTATGGACAGGAGAGAGATGCAAATACTGTGTCATTGTAGAACCAGGGTAACTAATGTCTAAACCAGGAAGAGAATGTGTGTGGAAGAAAGGCACTGATGATGTATAAAGCCATTTGGCTGGATGGTGACTTCCCTCAGACTGACAATTTGCCATGAAAGCTTCCAGGCAAATTTGAGATCTTTATTAGTGACAATATGGCTATAGCCTTAAGGGGAAGAAAAAAACCAAAAACCGAAAACCAAAACACACATGCACACAAACTGTTGGTCTTGTGTCTTTTCACAAATAATGACAGTTATCAGAAATTTTATCTTTAAATGGGGAAAACAGCAACTGAAAATGTATTTCATTTGATTCATCACAGAATATGGTGTTTTTGTTCATTTCACACCATTTTTGTTAAGTTTTATTTAAATTAATGCAATCTGAGATAAAGTGTTAATATTCCTGAAGGTATGGACATTGTATACAAATGAACCCAGCTAAGTGGGCTCCTGGACAGGGTCTGATCTATTTATAAAAGTAGCTGAAGCTAAGTGGTTTGTTCCAGAAGAAGATAACGCCTTCCCTCCGTCGCATTTGCCTTCTACAGCCTAAGTGGGAGTTAATACGTTCACTTGTCTCCTTCAATTTTGTCCAGAGTGTGTTAAAGCAGTCATAGGGGACCTGGGTAGTTTTGCCATCTGCCTTCTCATAACAATGCCCCAGTTTTCTCCTGGAGAATCAACGTTCCCGCTTTCAGTCCATGCACTTAGTCAGCGGCAACTTCACACTGGTTCCTGACTCTAGCAGTGGCATGTCACCCACTAATGGCCTTTGAGAACATCACTGAGTGAGCCGTGAGTTTAGTAGATGCACGAGACCTTTGCTGGGTCGTGAGGAGGTGGGTCTCTGAATAACTAGCCCGAGATCCACTTGTGTGTGGTGGAACAAACGAGCAGTGATGTGTTGGCCAGAGTGCCCATCCTAGAGAGCCCTGAATGCCAGACAAAAGCATTTGAGACTATTTTTTCAGGCAACAGGAAGCCAGGAAGCTAGTTTTGAAAAGCAGCACATGAAAATGTGTGTTTTTGGAAGATTAGTTGGGCAGCTGTGTGTACAATAGAGTGGAGGGAGGAGAGAACGCGATCCCTGAGTGCATTTAATCTTTATGATGCAGTGTAATTTATTATGAAGTTGAATTTGCATCCTTATCCAAACGTAAGGGAAACTCCTGTCCAAAACTGTAAATGTTTTTTGGTTGCCTTTTTTTTTTTTTAAAGATTGTATTCATTTGTATGACGCAGAGAGAGATCACAAGCAGGCAGAGAGGCAGGCAGAAAGAGAGAGAGAGATTCAGGCTCCCAGCTGAGCAGAGAGACTGATGCAAGGCTCGATCCCAGTACTTTGAAATCATGACCTGAGCCAAAGGCAGAGGCTTAACCCACTGAGCCACCCCGGTGCCCCTGGTTGCCTTTTTAAGCATTCCCTGTCTCACATGAAGTGATTACAAATTTGCAGATGTGCATTAAAATGATGTATTCCAAAATGTTAATAGAGGAATTAAAAAACTTATTAAGTAAAATATTATCATTTTTGTTGATTTGAAGCCTATTTGACAAGGGACATAGCATTCTGGTGCATATATGTAAACATGAATAAGTATTTTTTAAAAAAATCTTTATTTATTTATTTGACAGAGATCACAAGTAGGCAGAGACAGGCAGAAAGAGGGAGGGGGAAAAAGGTTCCCCGCTGAGCAGAGAACCTGATGTGGGGCTTGATCCCTGGTCCCTGAGATCATGACCTGAGCTAAAGGCAGAAGCTTAACCCGCTGAGACACCCAGGTGCCCCTAAACATGAATAATTCTTAAAGGTTCCTCTACTCACTTATATAGAAGCCCTTTTCCAAACAGAAGATTAAATCTCTCTTGGCTACTCCTATCAGCTTATTCTGAATTATTTTCCATCCAGAAGCATGAACTAGAAAACCACAGTTTTTACACAGTGTTTGGTTTTCCACCAAGAGAATCACATAATTGGTGGTGATTCAGTGTGGTGTGTTGCTAAAAGCATTTCCAATGCTGTGGATACAAGAGGGTACTGCAGAGAGGTAAGGAAACAGGAGAAAAGGTATGGCTCTCTAATGAGCACTTTATTCTAGAATTTTCCTCCAGCCTTGGGAGCTCACCACTCACAAGTGTGTGCTGGTGCCTTGATCTCATGGGCCACAGTGCTCAGCATCTTCCAGCTGCTTTTTTAGTGAATACATATGTAACAATTGATTTCTTGCCCCAGACGTTGAGAGAAAAATCTGTTCAGAGGGATGGACACTCTAAACCAACACCAGAAAACACTCTCTGTAGTCTTTTGTTAAATGAAAAAATATGGCCAAAAAACCACTTTTGACAGTCTACTACATACAGCAAAATGTAAATCTTAATTGAAATATGTTCTCTCAGCTGTGCTTAAGCAACGGAGTCCTGAGCTTTTCAGGTTTTCAGTCTGAAAGAGTACACCTCTGGTGCTTTGAAAGGGAAGAGAAAGGACACCCTGTTCTCCATATAAATTAAAGAAGAGAAATCTGTGCATTTAAGTGGGCCATATAAAATTTATCAAGCAATTACCTCCTAACTCCTTCCTATCCAAATTACCTGATATTTTCTCCCTACTCCTTTATTCCACGTTACTGCCTTTTCCAGGATTCTGTCTCACATCACAACAGGACTTCTGTTATTTCCTTCTTGCAAGCTAGTTTTGTTTTCTGCATCTAAAAAAATGAACAATCACTGTGTATTTCAATTCCCATTTTCCTCAAATGCATTGATTCTTCTTATCTATTACTCTTTTCTCATACTCAGTGTCTTTGTCTTTATGGGGTTTGTACTTTGCTTTTCCCCATCCTTTACTGCCATTATATAATCAAATCTAATAACTTCTTAGAGAAAGTTAAAAATTCCTGCATAGCCACACGTGAACACAAAGTCACTGATTTTTAGCAAACCTATAAGATAGTCAGACATCCATTCAATTTCTTTTTTTTAAGATTTTATTTATTTATTTGACAGAGAGAGATGACAAGCAGGCAGAGAGGCAGGCAGAGAGAGAGAGGAGGAAGCAGGCTCCCTGCTGAGCAGAGAGCCTGATTTGGGGCTCGGTCCCAGGACCCTGGGATCATGACCTGAGCCGAAGACAGTGGCTTAACCCTCTGAGCCACCCAGGCGTCCCTCCATTCAATTTCTTAACTGAGTCTCAAATGCATCCTGAGTTCTAACCTATACCTACGTTCTACTTGTTACACGTTCTTATATGACCAAATTCTTTCAGTTCAGTATTTTGTAACATTTAAATATTAATCAATTGATGCTTTGTCTGTGTATTTCTATGAAAATAATTTGAATACTGTAGATTTATTGTTATATTTATAGATTAATAATCAAAGTTTCATCAGTTGAAGTTTTTGGAAATTTCATATGTAATGATTAACCTAAAATGATACTGCCCAAAATCCCGCTGATATCAAGGCCCAACACCTGATTATAGCCAAACCTGTGGTGGATAGTTCCACGGGAAATTGCAGTTACTTAACACTGATAGCATCTCATGCTCTATCTCTCATTTTAGAATGTGTCCAACACAACCCAAAATTGTAGGAGAGTTAATGTCCTCTGAGGACAGCTCTCAGTGAAGTGGAAATAAGAACCATAGATAAAATTGTCAGTTTTCAGGTCTTCATGAGGACAACTTAAAGAAGTTTCTCAGGACCTTTCAGTAAAAGCAAGCCTTCATTTTCTATCCACAACAATTATATCAACAATGTACCTCTTTGACAAAGTTGCTTCTTCACTGTATCACTTTCCCATTCTTTTCTACCTTGGATAATCTCCCAGATAAACTAACAGTACTCAAATCCTTTGTCCTACACTTTGCTCTCAGGATAAATGGAGCCAAAAGACTTAGATTAATATCAAGTTCTGAATGGGATATTAGAGCTATTTCTGTCCAGATTTTCATAAACATAGGGACCTTTGAATTATCAGGCTATAAATAAGTTCTAAATGGAGGGGACAAAAGCAAAAAGTAGAAATTTTTCAGTTTGATTTTTAATCATGATTAATTGACTTTATTGATTATTAAAAATACTAACATTATAAAAGTGTGGATCTTTGTAAAACAATGTCATAATGTAAGAAATAAGTTGCATAGTCCTTTGGAGAATATTAAACCAAGTGTTCAGGTGCCATCTAATTTCTTGTTTTCTCCAGAACTTTGGTGTGCATTATCTTGACGAATAGGATTTTGAAGTCCAGACAGAATAACAGAAAACTGATCCAAATGTGTGTGTTTATATTTCTGCTTTTGTTGTAAAAATCAAAGTGTGATTGCTGGTTTAAAATGCTAAAACTAATAGTGTTCATGGCCTCTATTATAAATTTTCTAATTGTAGGGGAAAAATCCAACAAACATAGAATTAATTGATTTGCAAATCCTCAAAGAGCTATAGGATCAGGTAGTGGTATGTTCTGATTCAACAGCATCATAATGCAGGATTTTATACGTGTGGCTAATGGATATTTTCATGAATGTTTGCTAGCTAGTCAGCCAATACAGAGAAATATTAGGTAGGGTAATTACTCACAGTTGTGTTTAATAAAATGAGAGAAAATTATCAAATGACAGTAATAATAATAATCCTACAGCAGGCTAAATAATTCAATGATAATTCCAAGTATTAATCTAGCTTTCTTCCCTGATTATGACTCTTCTCTCCTTTATCATAATGGGAGTAGCAGATTGTCTGCAAGGAATTGTGAAAACCCAGCAGTGACTTTGGCAGTGAAGGCCTCCCATCCATTTTGATAGGTTAAAATGATTCTGGTTGGTCTTGAGCAAATGTGTCAATTTGTTTTTTCTGTGTGTGTCATAAAGAAAGAAGCAATAGTAAATTCTTGCTGTTATTCCATGGAGCCAATAAAATCATACTGCCAACAAGAGGCTGTTGACACCGTAAGTGTAGTTAACTGTCTTGAAATACTAGGCCTCGAAATAAAATTCCAATATTTCACATAACCTCTTTCTTTTTAAAGAAAAAAGAAAACAAAACAAACAACTATACTGCTTACCTTTAGGGCCCTGCTGTTGTGTAACTATTCTTGAACATGTCTACTGTAAGTGTATATATATATATTTTTTTTCTGTGCAATAAATTCTTTTAGAGATAAATTTGGATTGCAAATTATTTTGGGGGAGGCATGGTATTTGGGGCTCGTCTTACAAGTAAAAAGGACTAAAAGAAAGAAGAAAAACATTTTTTATTACAGCATATTTGCATCTGTCCAAAGTACTTATTTACTATAGTACTGACTAATGTATAATACTGTACACAAAGAAAGAAGTTAAATGAGTTATAATGCAGTCGAAGTGTAGCTGGCCATTTTAAAACTTACCACTGAATCTTTCTGGTATGAAATGTGATATCTGGCAATCTGGTCCAGTTCATTACATCAGGTCATTTGTATGTTCTTATTACCATTTTGATAGCATAGCACATTTTATAACCCATACATTTTACAATGGAACTATGATGCATGTATTTTCAAAAGTATAGACATACATGAAGCTATGAGGTCAAAAAAGATGAATGTCCGTAGTACCATATAGACTCAACAAATAAAAGTGTCCAAGGCTCTGAGTGAGATTTATGAATATTGTGTAAGATTAGGCCAACATGTGGTTTTGTATAAATAATCTGTTCTTAAATTAGAATTACAGTCGTTGAGTACAGTGTTGAAAATGGCAGATAGATTTTAGCTATCTTTGCTCACTAGGGAAAATGGAAAAATGTTGAGTTTGGTCAGATTTTCACTTACCTTCTGAAAAATCTTACGTTTGAGAGAGAGAAGCCTTCTGAAATAAGAATCCTTAAAGACATAACCCCTTTGGCACAAGTTTTCAAGAAACTTGTTTGATGTTGTAGACAATTATATGGCACACGTACTGTTCTAGATGTTTCATGCCAATAATATGTAAGCCATACCAAGGCTACATATACATATAGAGATGTTCCTCAGCTTACAAGGGGGCTATGTACAGAGACACCCATAAGAAATTGAAAATGCATTTAATACCCCTAAACTATCAAATATCATAGCTTACCTTAAGCTTATTTAAACATACTCAGAACACTTACATTTGCCTGCATTTGGGCAAAATCATCTTAAGCAAAGCCTATTTTATAACAAAGTATCAAATATCACATGCAATTTATTAAATATTACACTAAAAAAAAGAAGAATCGTTATATATAGAATGGTTGTAAGAATATCAGGTGTTCACCCCTGTAATCTTCTAGCTGACTGGGAGCTGTGGCTCAATGCCCCTGCCCAGCATCACAAGATGGCACCATACCACATGACACTGGCCCTTTTTATAAAGACCCAAATTCAAAGTTCAAAGTTCAAATTCTACTGAATCACTTTCACTTTCACATCATTGCCAAATATTTCATAAGTTGAATCATTGTAAATCAGGAGCCATCTGATTTGAAAGTTAAATCACAGTCACCCATATACACACAAAAAAAGGGCTTCATGTAGGGCCATCTATGTATCTCTAAACAACATAGCATTATATATCAACGGCAAAAAATGGATGCGAAGGGGACAATTGCTTTGCGTCAGTACTCTGAGCAGTAACATACATGGCCTTACTCACCTAGCAGAACTCCAGAGCTAGCTGATGGCAAGAAATTTTACAAATGTTTGCTGAACAGCTTAAGCACTATTATTTTTAACTTAGTGTGCATATCTGTTTTCTCAAGATATGTTAATTTATTTTATTGACTTATTACAAAACCAAATAATTTCCTCTTATTTAAGTGGCAGGTAAATAGAATTCTCTTTAATTTAAATCAAATGGCTTTTTAGGTTAAATATACTAAAAATTCTGAAACTTGTATTGCTTATGAATCTTTTATTGGAATCCTTATCAAGTTGTATTTTTCAAGTTTTTCCTAAATAATCTTCAATGAATTGAAAATAGTTTTTGGATTTTATTCAAGGCTATTAACACACAATTTCACTTTGTAAAATATAGTGCTAAACGTTCAACCAAAACGTTGTGTCTACCACATCCTCCATCTACGGACTGGATTCTCTCCCCAACTAGCACATATATACCATTGTCTATCTTTAGGATAAGTAAGGGTCATCTTTTGTCTTTATTCTATTCCTCGTATGCTTCTGAACTTGTTGAATTTTAATACAGTCACACCATAAGCATCACATATTTGATTCCCCTTTAAATAGTAAACAGTGCACAACCAGAGCATACCTTCAAAGCTATCAATATACTTACTCTGATATATTATTTTTGTATTTTTGTAAATTAAAATAATTAAATTATAGAACAAGAGTTTCAGGTGGTAGGTGTTGTAAGTTTTACCCAAACTGACTTTTGTCAAACTCGTTTTGGTCATCATATATGTTAAGTAGTTTTCTCAGGGTTATTTTTAGAATATCCTTGTATAATGAATATTTACACTGATATCTAGTATAAAAACCTTGCAATTAATTTTAGAAACATTAAGATATTGAAAATCAATCTACTTCTTTAATTCATTAAAGACATTTTTGGCTTGTTTCCAGTACTTTCTTACTGGTTAAAAAATGAACTTGAAGTCGTCTGAATTTAATTATTTTATGGCACTTTCCCTTTGATAAATACAAAGACAATATTCTATATTAGCTATCTGAGAAGAATTTATTTTTTTAATTTTATTTTTTTGTAAGAGAGAGAGTGATAGAGACCACAAGCAGGGGGAGCAGCAGGGTGAGGGAGAAGCAAACTCCTGGCTAAGCAGGGAATCTGTTGCAGAACTGAGTCCCAGGACCCTAAGATCTTGACCTGAGCTAAAGGCTCAGGCGTTTAACTGACTGAGCCACCCAGGTGTTCCAATCTGAGAAGAGTTCTGTATGTTATCCTATTAATATGCAGTTTAAAGTCTAGGTAATTAACTTAATTTTTTAGTGGCTATGTTCCAGGCAGAGAGTAAGAAAGAAATATTAAATCAACCATATTCTATGCATTCTAAATGAAAATAATTAATCAATCATAATAAATCCTTCTATTTATGGAATATCAACTTATAAGCTTTCCTCCATATGAACAATGCCAAATACCAGAATAAAGGGTCATCTAATACAAATAAAGGATAGAATTAAAAAATTCTGGTAAGCCATTTAATTTTGAAAAATGGAGCTATCTTGTTGCTGAGTTGTGGTTTTCAGTCACATAATATCTGATAAGTGTAGAAGTAAGGTGAGTGTTACGCGAGATGAGAAATGGTATATAATTAAGATATTTTTAAAAGTACAGATAAATACAAATTTGTAAACATAGCATTATGGAGGAATAAAAATAAATGATAGCTACACACTCTAATGTCAATAAATCTTGGAAAGTTAATAGAGAAGTAAAACAAGGACAGTGCAAAAATTATGGTACATTTTTATGAAGTTCAAACAAATTCTGTGAAACCGTAGATGGACTTAAAGATACTATTATGTATCAAATATTGTAAAAACTAAGCAAGGAAATAGCAAACATAAAGTAACCAAAGCATACAAACTTGGGTAGATACAATAGGTGTGATCATTTTCTACTTCATAAAGAGATGAGTTAATAAATAAATAAAAATAAGTAGAATTTTTAGAAGTTAATAAAACTGTGCCTGTTATTATCTTAGCTATATAAAATATATGGTTTTCTAACAAAAACGCTTATCTTAAAAATATTTAAAAATAAATTTCAGGCTAATCATAAGGTTCTATTTACTTTCCCACTGAAGGAAAAGCTGGTTGTTATAGTTGTAGTTGTTTGTTTGTTTTAGTCTCCTCCTAGTTTTTATTATTATAATGTGGAATGAGGAATGTTAGATTGAAAAGTGAATTATTTTATAGACAAAAATCATTACTTGATTCACCTCCTGGTACAGCAGATGGATCTCCTGAAAACATGCCCTTTTGCCTTATGGAAGAGTAACAGTTATGCTTACTTCTGAAACATACTTGGTGGTGGCCCTAAATAGTGACACCATAGTAAACTTTTTGAATATTTGCAAGTAATTTTTATAGTCATAGGGCTCCAAAAGGCACTACTGGTATCTTAGCAGGTATTTCAATAAAGCTAAAAGTTGCCTCACTGTTTAAAAATATTAATAAGGCACAAAACATGGCAGAAGTATTTTCCTCAGATATTATTTTTTTCCATATGCTCCTGATTCCAGACATGAAAGTTATTTTTTTTAATTTTTTTATAAAAGATTTTATTTATTTCTTTGACAGAGATCACAAGTAGGCAGGGTCAGGCAGAGTGAGAGGGGGGAAGCAGGCTGCCTGTTGAGGTGAGAGCCCGATGTGGGACTTGATCCAAGGATTCTGGGATCATGACCTGAGCCGAAGGCAGAGGCTTTAACCCACTGAGCCACCCAGGCGCCCAACAAGTATTTTTGACAGATATATATATATGCAATGTATTTTCCAGTTATAAGAAAAATGGTTCTGCTATTTTTAACCTTTTTAAAAAATTACATAATTTTTTTAAAATAAAATTTTATTTTTTAATGTTTTACTTTTCTTTACTTTTTTTTAAAAATATTTTATTTATTTATTTGACAGACAGAGATCACAAGTAGGCAGAAAGGCAGGCAGAGAGAGAGAGAGAGAGAGAGAGGAAAGCAAGCTTCCTGTGGAGCAGGGAGCCCGATTCAGGGCTAGATCCCAGGACCCTGAGATCATGACCCGAGCCGAAGGCAGCAGCCCAAACCACTGAGCCACCCAGGCACCCCAATGTTTTACTTTTCAATATACTACTTAGAATATAAAACCTATTCTATTTGGTACAAAGTTTACCGATTAAAAAATGGTAATTTTCTCATTGTGTCTTCCCCTCTCATTGCTTTATTTTGATTAAAAAATTTCACAATAAACATAACTGATGCTTTCCTTTTGATAGTCCCTCTGTTGGTCATATTGTATATGAGCCATGACAATTAGTTTTACAACATTTATTCATGTTTGTTGATATGTTTTATCATAACTAATTTTCCCTCCCTTATCTAGATTCCCCAGCTTTCAGACAGGTGGACACTTCAATAAACCATACCCAAGGGATGTATCAAGTACTTCTTAGACATTCTCTCAGATCCTTGAGGTCTCATTTTGCTTAATATTAACAAACTTATTTTAAAGTTTATATGGAGAGGCAAAGACTCACAATAGTCAACATAGTGTTGAAGGAGAACAAAGACTGAGGACTGACTTCAAAGTTTACCATAACGACGGGGCACCTGTGTGGCTCAGTGGGTTAAGCCTATACCTTTGGCTCAGGTCATGATCCCAGGGGCCTGGGAACGAGTCCCATATTGGGCTCTCTGCTCAGCAGGGAGCCTGCTTCTCCTCATCTCTCTCTCTGTCTGTCTCTCTGCCAATTTTTGATCTCTCTCTGTCAAATAAATAAAATCTTTTTTAAAAAGTTTACCATAATGATAATTGTATGCAAGATATTGTAATACCACAGAAAGACTAGATTAAGGGAACTGAATATATATTATCAATTATATTTTATATTTAACATAAAAGCAAAAGCAATACAAGAGAGCAAAATACAATCTTTTAAACAAATGGTTCTGGAGTAATGGTGAAGCTAAATGTAAATATATAAAATAAAAATAAAATAAAATAAAAAAATAAAAAAAAATCCAGGCAGATATCATACACTCTTCACAAAAATTAAATCAGATTGGATTATAAACCTAAACATGAAACATCTAGAAGGTAATATAGAAGAAAATTTAAATGACCTTGGTTTTGGAAATAACTTTAGCTACAAAAGCACAAGCACTGAATTTAAAAATGTCTACTCTGTGAAACAATGCCAAGAGAACGAAAAGGCAAAGCACAGACTATGAGAAAAAATTTGCAAAATACACATCTGGCAAAGGACTGTTAATCAAAAAGACACAAAGACCCCTTAAAACTCAACAATGGGGGAAGAACCTAATTAAAAATGAGCCAAAGACCTTAGCAGATACCTCACAAACTAAAATATTAGAGATTGCAAATAAGCATATAAAAAGATGCTTCACATCATATGTCATCAGGAAAATGCAAATTAAAACAAAAAAGAGACACCAGTACATACCCAGAATCCAGAACACTGACAACAGAACACGAAATGTTGGTGAGGATGTGGAGCAACAGGAATGTTCTTCCATGTCTATTGAGAATAAAGAATAGAAAGCAACTTGGCAGTTTCTTACAAAACTAAACATATTCTTGCCAGATGATTCAGCAGTAGCAGTTCTTGGTATTTATCCAAAGAAGATGAAATCTATACCCACAAAGATGTCTATAGTAGTTTTATTCATTACTGACAAAAGCTTGGAAGCAACCAAGATATCCTTCCATAGGTTAAAGGTCAAATAAAGTGTAGTACATGCAAACAATGGAATATTATTTAATGATAGAGAAATGAATTACCACGCCATGAAAGATATGGATATAAATATTTAATAAATATTTGATTTTAGGCTTCTACCAGTCTATCAATAGTATTAGTATATTTTAACAGTGAATGCTCAGCATTCACGAATTTACCTAATAAAATATTTTGGGTTCCATATTTTAAATACTTCAACCTCTATGATTATATTCCTAATAATTTTGAATTGGGGTAAATAAACCTTAATTTTTTGTAACTTGTTTCTTATTGCAAAAGAGCTCAATGAAATTTTAGAAAATAAAAATTTACCAAAAAAAAGTTTAGTTTACTATTGCCAAATAATTTAAAACTTTACCATATATTCAAATACATATATTTTTCTAAATTGATTTATAGGCTACTAAAACCAAAAACTTTTAGTTATACTAGATTTCATATCATGCAATCAATGCCAGAAAGCCATCTGGCGATGACTTGTCTTAAATAGAGTTAAGATGGGTGTTATTACAATGCAAGATGGAAACAAAGATAGTATAACAATTGAGTGTTACATAACTTTTCTGTTTTGAGCAAGTTACTAATCTACAAAAGGCTTTTATCGGTGACACACTTGGGAATTTAACAAAACTTTTAAACTAGCATGTGCGACTCATTCCTGGAAAACAACACAATCAATAACACTTTCTTTAGATGAAATCATGACTATTTCTCCATTTGAATAAAAAAGGGAGCAACCCCAATAAGTTTATTGAACATGAAAAGTTGAAATGCTATAATGCTCCTAAGGAATTAAATGGTCCAGTCATGAATTACAAAAAAAGGATATAAATTACCAAAGTGTTTGTATAATTGCAATGTACAACTGCCCATTATCGTTCAATAGTGTAGGCTTGTACAAGAACTCTATAAAAGAACTCCACTTCTAAACCGTGGAAAATATGTTCCCTTTCCCCCTATATACAACTATTAAGCCATTCATTTAGCTTTTAAAATATCCACTTAATACAGGCTTTTTACTCATTTGAACAGGCAGCAGGGCTCTATTCTTATTGCTTACATCTGAAGGATAGACTTCTAGCGTAAGAGGTAAAGCCCGTAAAGTAGCCAAATAATAACAACAAAGTACAGTTAATGATCCCTTACAATCTGCCAGCTACCTTTCTGAGAATACTTCAATTAATAAAACATATAAAATACCTGACCACAAAGAGCTTGCATTCTTTTGAAATATAATAGTGAAATAAACCAATAATAGAGGGGCACCTCGGTGGCTCAGTCCATCGAGTGACTGCCTTTGGCTTGGTTCATGATCTCAGGGTCCTGGGATGTAACTCCCCAGCAAGCTTTCTAGGCAGTGGGGTGTTTTCTTCTTCCTCTGCGGCCTCTCCCAATTCTCTCTCTCTCTGTCTCCAATAAGGAAATAAACCAGTAATAGAATAATCATTGATGGTTGATGGTGATAAGTGTTACAAAGAAATACAAGAAAGGTAAAAGCCATTGGAGAATGCTGGGATGAAAGTTAATTTTATTTTGTGTTGGGTGGTTATATCTCATTTATGAGATGTTATTTGCACAAAGACCCAGGAAGTGAAGGAGACATGTCACCAAAAGGATATGGATGGCTTATAAGCACATGACAAATTTCTCAGCATTTAGACATTAAAGAAATACAAATTAAAATCATAATGAGACATGCTTACATATCTATTAAAATGGCTAAAATTATAAAGGCTAATTGTACTTCGTCTGAGCTAGATTGAGAAGCAACAAAAAATCTAAACTGTTGTTGGCATATATCATGATACCATCACTTTGGAAAATAGTTTGAAAATTTTTTAAATGCAAAATATGTTACAGTTACACAAATAACCATTTTACTTCTAGGCATTTAACCAAGAGAAACAAACCCTATGTTCATACAAGGACTTGTATATGAATTTCGTAGCAGCTTTAAGAATTGAAAACAGTGGAAATGTTCATCAATGTCCATCAATAGAGCAAAGACAAATTATGATCTATTCTTTTAAGAGATTACTATTCAACATCAAAATGAACTATTTACAATTGGAGATTCTCAAAGTAATGATGCTGAGAAAAGAAAAGCCAGGCAATGAATAGTATATACTGTGTGATTCCATGACTATAAAAAAATCTAGAAAATACAATTTTATATATAGTCACAGTCATCAAATATATTGGTGTGATTTTAGTGCCTTCTTCTGTGCTCCCATAGCTTCCTACACTTGGATCTCCGAGCATTTGTTACACCATGCGAAATACGAACTCTTTTTCTTTATTCTGTCTTACAGGAAAAAGAATCCTTGAAATTTTATGGACATTTGAACTCTTAGTTATTAGCAGAAATTCTATCACACAGTAAATTTCCAAATATAAAAGCCAGAGTTTTACAATGACTTCTAAGCTTTTACATGATCTAGCCACTCATGTGACCTCTGTGACCTCTTTCCCTGCTACTCTTCAGTCCCTCACAGTGGCCTCCTTGCTATTCCTCAGATATGCCAGGCACGATCCAACCTTATGGCCTTCAAGATAGCCAATTCCTTTGCCTGGAGTGACCTTATTGCTGATAGTTCTGGGCAAATTCATCACCTTTCCATACGTTTGTTCAGTTGTCAGCTTCATTGTAACTACCCTGATCTTCCTATTAAAATTCTTACCTCCCCATCCCCTGCCTAGCAACCTTGATTTTTCTCACCCTGATCTAATTTTTATTTTTCCCCATTGTACTCATCATTTTTGAATAAACTATGCAACTTTTATTAAGGTTTATAGCTTTTAATTGTCTCACCCTTTAAAAGAAAAGTTCTACAAAGCCAAGTATTTCATTTACCAGTGTAGTCTGAAGTAATATCTGCCATATAATAGGTTCAGTAGACTATGGGTAAATTTCAGAAAAAATTAATGTTGAGAGTATACTGAATTTCATGTCATTTCAATATTTTTTCCAAAAAATAAACTATGTAAAACATATTTTAAATTTACTTTCAAAATATTTTATAGCATATAATGGACAATATACATATGCCTTAAAAAAACAATCATATAAATAACCATTTCATACCTACTTAAAAATTGCATAATACCACACTCGTAGATCCTCTCTGAATGCTCTAAAATAACCCTTTAAAGGAAAAACATTTTTAAAAATAACAGATTTTTTGGCAAAGAATTTAATAAAAAAAAAGTTTCATTCATCTATGTAGATCATAATAAATGTTTTTAATAGGCATGAAATTATAACTCTGAAGTGTGCTAAAATGAAACCACCTGCTAAGGGTGAGAGAACAAAAATAAACATCATTTTTTCAAATAAGAGGAATTTATTACCTTTGAATCAAAGCATGTGGATTTGTTCAAACTGGCAATAAAGGAATATGGATACACAATCAATAGAATGTCATATTTTAGATGTCTAAAAGACTTCAAAGTGAAGAGTATACATTTTTTAAATGCTACATAATAAGAAGATGACAAGATGTGACAAATAGCATTTTAAAAGCTCTACTCATAATGGAACGGAAGGTGTCATTTCCCTATAATTTTATATATGTCATTAATTTACTGTATCTGGATACAACATATTACCAAACAGATGTTCATCAAAGTCTAAATCATTTTTAATGGAACATAATATTTTGAACCTACATCTATTAATCATTTTTTCGATCTAACTTTTATAGTCTCGCTAAACAATTTATCAGATATTGACAAATTTAAAAAAATATAGCATAAAAAGTCGTGTTCGAAAAGTAGATTTTCTTTAAAATTTGCATGTAAATGAAAATATTGCTGATATTTTTAAGACTTTTAATGTAATTTTATATATATTTGACCTATCAGATGATATAAAATTTTTGGAGAAAATATGACATATTTTTTTGATCTTGGTTGAAGGTATTAATAAAGAGCAACTGCTTGTATTATTTGTATTGTGATATCTTAGTTAATAAACATGAATAACTGGTATAAAATATGGTTTTTTTAAAGTTTATTTATTTACTTGACAGAGATCACAGGAAGGCAGAGGGGCAGGCAGAGAGAGAGGAATGGAAGCAGGCTCCCTGCTGAGCAGAGAGCCCACTGTGGGACTCAATCCCAGGAACCTGGAATCATAACAAAGAAATGATGATAAATTCCTTAAAAGACTCAAAGTTGTTCTTGACTGCTATGTTTCAAGCTCTATTCCCGGTTTGAGGACAGTTTTTAACAGGCTTGTCACTGTAGAAATCAGCTGGATGTTTAGAGGCTATCAGAACTGTGCAAAAACCTTGAAGGGGTAAAGATTGAAAATCCTTTAGAGAGATTAGCTCCCTAAGGCATTATTCATCCACACATTTTCCTCCAAACAATTAAGGCTGATGGATGAGGGGCACCTGAGGGGCTCTCTCATCACGTGGGTTGTGGGTTAAGCCTCTGCCTTCATCTCAAGCCATGGTCTCTGGGTCCTGGGATCCAGCCCCACATCCGGCTCTGCTCAAAAGGAAGCCTGCTTCCCTCCCTGCTTGCCTGCCTCTCTGCTTACTTGTAATCTCTCTCTCTCTCTCTCTTTCTCTCTCTCTGTGTCCAATAAATAAATAAAATCTTAAAAAAAAGGCTGATGGATGATAAATTATGAAAACTGCTCCCTCCAAATGATGCTTCTTCATAAGGTTTTAAGAATTTAAAATTGTAAGAATTTAAAATTGAAACTTGATCGTAGGATTTATCTTATACAATAACAACAAGTGATGGCAGTTATTATTAGTTCTGAAGTATTTGTGATTCTGAATTCTTGGCCTCATTAGTAAATTTATTTTTAATAAATTATTTAATATATAATAATATATATAATATATATTATATATAACATATATAATATATATAATAAATTCATTCATTCATTATTTATTTATTTATTTATTATTTATTATTATAATTTATTCATTTATTAACTCAAACACAAGAAAATGAATGACCAGATTGAAAAATTGGCAAGGACTGGAACAGACACGTCACTTAAGAAGATATTGAGATGGCAATAATGATATGAACAGATGCTGTGATGATCCACAGCATGTCTAATTAAGGAATTGTAAATTAAAAGAACATGAGGGGCGCCTGGATGGCTCAGTGGGTTAAGCCGCTGCCTTTGGATCAGGTCATGATCTCAGGGTCCTGGGATCGAGTTCCACGTTGGGCTCTCTGCTCAGGAGGAGCCTACTTCCCTTTCTCTCTCTCTCTGACTGCTTCTCCGTCTTCTTGTGATCTCTCTCTGTCAAATAAATAAATAAAATCTTTTTAAAAAATAAATAAATAAATAAGACAATCATATATCACTACACATTTATTAGAATGGCTAAAATCCAAAATACTGACAACATAAAATGCTTTTGACGATGAGGAACAAGAGAAACTCTCATTCATTCTGGTGAGAACACCAAAATGGTGCTACCACTTTGGAAGACAGCTGGGCAGTTTCTTACAAAACTAAACATATTCTTACCATATGATCCAGCAATCGTGCTCCTTGGTACTCACCCAAAAGTGCGACAACTTTGTGTACACAGAATCCTGCATATAAACCTGTGTTTATAACAGCTTTACCCATAAGTGCCAAGAGTTGGAAGTAACCAAGATGTCCTTCAGGAGGAGAATGGATAGATAAACTGTGGTCCATTGAAACAATGGGATATGATTCAGCGATAAAGAGAAATGGCTATCAAGCAATGAAAAGGCAAGGAACAAACTTAAAATCCGTCATAATAAGTGAAAGAAGTCAATTTGAAAAAGCTTCATGTTGCAAGGTTCCAACTATATGACCTTCTAGGAAAGGCAGAACTATGCAAATGGTATAAAGGTCAGCGGTTTGTAGCAGTTAGGAGAGGAGGAGGATGAACAGGCAGAGCACAGAGGATTTTTAGGCCAGTGAAAATGTTCTGTATGATATGCATGATATTTTAGATATATATCACTACACATTTGTCAAAATGCATAAGATACTATACCAAAAGTGAACTCTATGAGAAAAGGTTTTTTTTTTAAGATTTTATTTATTTATTTGACAGGCATTAAAGCAGGCAGAGAGGCAGGCGGGGAAAGCAGGGGTTGGGGGAAAGCAGGCTCCCTGCCAAGCAGAGAGTCTGGTCTGGGGCTCGATCCCAGGACCGTGAGATTATGACCTGAGCCGAAGGCAGAAGCCTTAACCCACTGAGCCACCCTGGTGCCCCACCAAGAGTGAACTCTAATGTAAACTGTGGACTTTGGGGTGATAATGATGTGTCAGTGTAGGGTCAGTGAGCGTGAAAAATTATCACCGTGGTACAGGATGTTGATAATGGGGAAGGCTGTGTGTATGTGGGGAAAGGGAATTTTACTTTGATCCCCAAACTACTCTAAAAAATGCAGTCTGTTAAAAAAAAAAACTTTATAATGCAATATAATACAAAACAAGAATGCATATCAAGAGAGAAATAATGTTTAAAGGGAACAAAGAACTTCAGTAATGTGTACAGCCAGTAGCTAGAATCCCTGCCTCTTGAGACCCTGTGCTAGAATGCCGCCAGAACCATATAGAACTATGTTAGTCTTTCTCAGAAGCCAACAAGTGTTTGCCCAGTTAAGAGCACAGTAACAATAAGTCACGGTATGTTATAATGATTATCAATATTTTTAAAGACTTCTCAAGTTCCTTTTTGAGTAACCCTCACCCCACACTTAGAGAAAATTATCTGAGGTTCACCACTTTGAAATTCTTAATTGTTGTCCACATTTACAATAGCCAAAAAAAAAAAAATCTTTTTATTAACAAAGTGTTCAGAAGGGGGCACCACTGAAAACAATGAGAGTTTTCGCTGCCAGGACAATTTTGTTGCAGAAACAGCTGAAAGCACTCAGGTCAGACAGAGCCAAGGGATGGAGGGATTTTTAAAATTACAAAAACAAAACCAAATCAAACCAAAACAAAAATCAAAACCAATGGCCAAGATTTCAAGTTTGCTACTAAAGGTATGACATTCTCCTAGGACATGCACGTGACTTGATCAATATATTTATATATTTATATTTGAAGAAGAAGGAACTATTTGATGCAGCAAATCCACGTTGATTAAAAATTACGAGTTATGGGGCTCCAGGGTTGCACAGTGGTTTAGGCCTCTGTCTTCGGCTCAGGTCATGATTTCAGGGTCCTGGGATGGAGCCCCACATCGGGCTCTCTGCTCAGCGGGGAGCCTGCTTCCCCCCGCCCTCACTCTGCCTGCCTCTCTACCTACTTGTGATCTGTCAAATGGGTAAATAAGATCTTTAAAAAAGGAAGTACTAGGTGTGAAATACATCGAGGGTATGGGAAGGAAAATGATTTCACCTGATCAGACTAGGAAGTGCTTGAAGCCTGAATTAAAGTGCTACTAAAAGAGTAAAGACCAGGGAAATATATGAGGAAAAAATCCCTAGAAAAACAGCAATAATAACAGGCTGCTCTTTATTGATCCAGATCCTGCGGTAGGCAAAGAAGAGCTGGTTTTAGCCAGAGGATGATCTCCGTTTGTCTTCATGATCTGGCATTTCCTGCAAGCCAGGCATGGGGCTCTGCTCTAGAGCTGCAAATGCTGGGGAGCCGTCACTATCCCTTTTGTCTTCTCAGGGGGCCAACGGGCATGTCCATGGTGCAGTGTGACAGGTTTTACCACAGGGAGATAAAAGACTGCCAAGGGTAGGTTGGAGCTGGGAAAAGCCACTTAGGAGCAGATTTTCAGGGGAGGGGATAGACATGGGCAAAGCGAAAAATGAGGATGAGTGTGTCAAGTTTCAAAGTGCCAGGAGGCAGCACAGTGCATTCGGGAAACTACAGCAAGTTCATTGACAACGGACAGCTGATCGGGCAGCATCACCTGGGGATGGAGGCTGAGCCCCGGGGTTAACACTGGGGATGAGATGGTTTGTACACTATTCCAAGGAGGTGAGGCACTACACTGTGGGGGCACAGGGAGCTACCGGAGGATTTCAAATATCAGAATCATAACCATAATAGAGTATTTAATTGCATCCTAGCTTTCATCAAGGGTAAGATGCACTATAGTTTATGTTCGACTAAGAAAGAGAAATGCTGTCAGTTAAACTAGGATATGTCCTCAAGTGCTAGGTGCGTGCCACCTTAAGAGATATTTAAATGGGGGGGACAAATCTTAGAACAAGTAAACTGTGGTACTAGAATAATTAAGAAAGGTCGAACGCTTGGATCAACAAAATAAGTGATTATTGCTTACCATGTGCCCCAAACTATATTAAGTCTTAGAACAAGAGACGTTCTCATCTTGATGCCACGCAGCTGTTAGACCCAAGGTACAGAGGGCAGTAGCCAATGACCAGCAGGCCCCAAGTGCCATGTGCAGACTCTAAGAATAACTGCCTTTGAGAGAGGAAACGGTTGAGAGTGGGCTTTCTGAGGTAGAGAATTACTAGCTGGGAAAGTAGGAAAATTGACACAGAATCAGAATTGATGCCCCTACATGACAGAGTTGGTGAAACTTCCCATCTCAGAGAACTTGATGCTTCTCAGAAATGTATTTTTCATTTTGGACAGAACATTCAGGATAAATATGATCTGTTCGAGATCCTGGTTCTCTCATCAGGACTGTTTCTTAGGCTTCACTGGCACAAGAAAAGGGTTTTGATAGTGCAGGGTAAATCCTGACAAAAGCAAAGCACGATATCTATTAAAAACTAACTACTCAGAATAGAACAGCAGATAAAAGGCCAGGCCGACCTGCCCCTCAGGATAGGTAAGGTTGGTCCGGTAACAGGGGTAGAGGGGAAGTGCCCATCCTCTGCTAGAAGAGCTAGAGAAGACCCCTTCCGGAGAGACCACCAGGAGAGGAGAGTAGTAGGTGCTGATGATGAAGAATATTTTAATCAGCAGATAAGGTCAAAATGACAAAGTTCCAGGATCAGAGTAAACATATGGGATTAAAAAATAAAAATTAGGGGCGCCTGGGTGGCTCAGTGGGTTAAGCCGCTGCCTTCGGCTCAGGTCATGATCTCAGAGTCCTGGGATCGAGTCCAGCATCGGGCTCTCTGCTCAGCAGGGAGCCTGCTTCCTCCTCTCTCTCTCTGCCTCTCTGCCTACTTGTGATCTCTCTCTGTCAAATAAATAAAAAATAAAATCTTTAAAAAAAAAAAATAAATAAAAAAATAAAAAAATAAAAATTAAAAAAAAAATTTTTTTTGAAAGGACTTTTTTTTTAAAGGACTTTAAACAAAAGTCCTTTTTAAGAGACAGTTGTCTGTTTAAACCAAAAGTACAACTCACTGAGAGAATCGCCGCATTATTTATTGGGGTAGAAAGGACCTGGAATGCAGAAAGACCCATTCTGCAGAAGAAAAAATAGAATCACTAACAGGCCTCATGGCTTGCACAGCCAGTGGCTAGAATCCCTGCCTCATGAGACCCTGTGCTAGAAGGCCGCTAGAACCATCTCAACTATGTTCGTCTTTCTTGGAAGCCAACAAGTGTTTGCCCAGTTAAGAGCACGGTAACAATCAGTCACGTTATGTTATAATGATTGTCGATATCTTTAAAAGCCTTGTCTAGTTCCTTTTTGAGTAACCCTCACCCCACCCTTAGAGAAATTTATGTGTGGTTCACTTCTTTGAAATACCTCATTGTTGTTCCACATTTAAGACACAATGAAGAAAAAAAATTGACAATGAGTTCCAGAGTTTAAAAGTCACTTGCCATTCAATCCAAATTGTGAGTTTGATCGGTTAGCGAACACTTCATAATGCACCCCTGGTAATTTTACAGAGATTATTTTTTTCTTACCTATTCTTGATTATTCTGTCTTGCAATGCAGAGAAAGCTAACTAATTTAAAATAAACTTCCGTTAATTTTGATTGTTATAAACTTAAAATTGATTAATTTCCATATACAGAGTTTAAAATGTTCACAATTTACATTAAATATATATTCTGTGTATACCTTGGAAAAATTATACTGAAAATTGAAATTTAAATGATGTTGTATATAGCTGCAAGAAGCCGCCTGTCCCATTTCATCTTACTATATAAGTTGTGTCAGGTAATTTATAAAATCCCTACTGCATAACAAATCGATTTTTTGTTGGAATGGGTAGTAATGTTTGTTCTTATTTCTAAATAAGAGTTGGTCTATGAGTGCATCTATAACTTATTTTTCCTAAGTGGCTTCATGGTCTTGAACTGAGAAAGCTCAGAACATTAAACATCAAAATAATATAATTTGACATAATTAGACATCAAGGAAATGCAATTTAAATGACACTGAGATATCACTACACACTTATCAGAATGGCTAAAATAAAATATAATGACAAGACCAAAAGAAAAAAATATACCATTTGATGATACACAATGGCAAGTTGTACCATAACTTAACCATCTCAGACTAGTGTAGTGTTAAATTTGTTTTTCTCAGCAATATTTTGGGTCACTTACCACTTTTCAAGGATTTAAAGTACTATCATTTTACTTAAAACTGTGAAATTTGGTCAGTGTTAAATTTCAATTTATGTTAAAACATTCTGTAAACTGTGTTAAACTTTGACATTTCTTCCCTCTGTTCAGTGAATAACACTATATCATATTTTGAAAAATACACTAATTTTCATTTTGAAAAATATCCCTTTTTCCTCTTATGGTAATTATTGATATGAATTAATAGTAGAATTTGATATGGTTCCATATGACCATAAATACTTTATTGTATTTTATCAAATTTAATAATGAATATAATGTACTTCTTTGGACAATTTTTAAAGACCAGTCTACTCTTAAAAAAAAACAAATGGAGACGCACTTCTTCAGTTCACACAAATTTCATTTTATTATATATAACCTCAGATAAATTTCAACAAATCATAATTTATTAAAATTATGTCTACTTAAAAATCTCATAGAAGAGTAAAACCATCAAAAATAAAAATAAACACACACAACACACACACATCACCCATGTATTGGCAAATCACAATTGCTGTAAGAATACATTAGACATTCCACAGTTAAGGGCTTAAAATTTCCATCAGTGACAAAAAGATTTGTATCCAAATGGACTGATTTTCCAGAATCCAAGAAAAAGTCTCCTAGGGTTTATTTAAAGATAAATATTTGAACAAATACTTCTTAAATTTAGGAAATTCAGAACATACGATTAAAGAATATTTGCAGTGCAGACTATATTCAATCCGTCCTTCAAAATGTGCCTTTGAGTACATAATTCTGTTTTCTCTATCTTTTTCCTCATAGTTTTGGGCTGGACCCCATGGTCACAACACTGCTCCCAGTCTTTGCCTTCCCATCTGTTGATATCAGGCATTTGGTCAGCAAAGCATATTAGTATCATAATTAATAAGCCCTTGGCACCATATCTCTGGAGCAGGGGTTGCTCTTAGCCAAGGCCCAGAGCAGTTGACTTCCCAAAGCTAGTGCTACAGCCCCAAGGACTAGGTCCCTGCCACAGGAACTCAGTCTTTTTTTTTTTTTTTTTTAAAGATTTTATTTATTTATTTGACAGAGAGAAATCACAAGTAGATGGAGAGGCAGTCAGAGAGAGAGAGAGAGGGAAGCAGGCTCCCTGCCGAGCAGAGAGCCCGATGCGGGACTCGATCCCAGGACCCCGAGATCATGACCTGAGCCGAAGGCAGCGGCTTAACCCACTGAGCCACCCAGGCACCCCCACCAGAACTCAGTCTTTCATGTAATGCTAAGCAGACAAAACCAAAACAGGAAAGCTCCGACAGCTTTCACTGGCATGACTTATCTCCCACTCCCTCGACGTCCAGGCAGTACCAGATGCCAGGAGGGGTTTTGGTCCAACATATGGGAGGGAAGGAAGTAGCCACGAGCAAGTACCTGCCTCTCTGTGCCTTTCTTTCATGAGCAGGTTGTAAGGAGGAGGAAGAGGAAGGGGAAGTGAGGTGAACTTCTAAGGGTGAAGGCCTCAGGTAGGCAGCTGGCTCCTGCCAGTAGGAAAGGGACAAAGGAGAAGGCAGTGAGTCTTGCAGGGAGGGTGGGGGTTAAGTGTTACAGCTTATGACGGAATCTGGACAGGAGTAATAGGGATACTAGTCATTTGAGTCCACCATTGGCAAGCTGGGCTGGGTGTCAGGGCAGATAGGCCTCCCTGGGCAACGGCACATGAGAGAAGGTGGAATTCTTCTCTGAGGAGCAGGTGGAGCTTTGGGTGTTGGGAAAGCATAGACAGTATTGTTCCAGGGCCAAGGACAGGTCCGGGTACTCCTGGTTGGACGTCAAGGCCACAGTATGATCCAGGTCTTCTACCAGCAGCTTGAAGGTACCACATGCCAGCCACCCCTCATTATTGTGTATAACTCTCTGGTGCACTCATTGGCTTATCCATCAAATGACTCCTTCAGCAGCTTGAAAACCACCTCCACAGGCACTCCAGGTTATGGGAGGCTTCCAGAGTGAAGATTTTGCACAGGATCACCCCAAAAGACCAGAAGTCACTCTGGTGGATGTAGATCTGGACAAACATGGCCTTAGGGATCATCCACTTCACAGGCAGTCCACTGTTGGTTGTCTTTTTATAGTAACTGATGTGGTGACATCTCTGGCAAGGCTGAAGTCTGAGATCTTCATCATGTTGTCCTTTGTCACCAGCACTTCCCTGGTGGCCAGGTCTTGGTGTATGCACTTCTTGGAGGCAAGGTACTCCATGCCTCTGGCTACCTGGTAGGCACAGGATACCAGGTCCTTGGAGGAGAGTTGCTCTGCTGCATTGTGGCTGATATTGTAACAGTCCTCCAGGTCAGGAGGCCTCTGGGCCTGCAGGTACTCCTGTATGTTGTCTTTGGAGGCATATTCTGTGAGAGTGTACGAAGGACCGTCCTGTGTGCAGGACCCAGCAGGTTGATGGTGTCCTTGTGCTGTCCAATCATCTTCATCATCTCCATTTCTGAGATTAGGTTTGACAGGTCTTTCTCTGTTGCATCTGACTTCAACATCTTCACAGACACTTTAGTCAAATGGTTGGATTTGTCTTTGTCCAGCCCAATGGCCTCCTCCAACACCACCTGCCCAAAGTAGGCCTGTCTTAGGGGTCTGCCTAAACTGCCTACACCCAGCCTGTCTCAAGGCAGTTATGAACTCTAGATTATCCTCAAAAACATTAAACCACAAGCTAAAAATTCTCTTCACTAGATCTCTGTCACAGGTCTAATTTTCTTATCTTTCATCATTTATCTTTTTCCTGATTCTTATTTTCAGTATAGTTTATTTTGCTTCCAAGTGTTTCCCCTGGTTTCTGTATGCTGTTTCAGAGGGAAGAATTATCCTGTTAAAATTATATCTTGAGCATTCATTACATCTCTCAGTTAAAATGGGTTCTTTTATGGTATTGATTCATTTGAGTTTTCTCAAAATGGGAAGAATTTTCAAAATGGTGTTTTCCTGAGTGTTCAAAGTATGTCTTAGCGTCATCTTTACTCATTTTGAATTCACTTTTCAAATTCTTGTCCCTCTTTTTATCTTTTTAAATTTAAATGTTTTATTTTTACTCTTCTTTTATTTGAGTATAGTGGATATTCAGTGTTACATTGGTTTCAGGTTTTCAATATCTCCATATATTATTCGATGATCACTACAAATATAGCCACCATCTGTCACCATATAACACTATTATAATATCATTGACTATATTCTGTACACTGTCCCATATCTCTTTTTAAAATCTCTGATTTTTATGTTTTCTGTTATTCCAATGTTCGACCATCATTTTACTTGGATACTTTAATAAAATATGCCTGATTACACACTCTTTGCTGAAAACCATAGCATTGGATTAATAGTAGTCTTCTTCTTCTTCTTCTTTTTAAATTAACATATAATGTATTATTAGCCCCAGGGGTACAGGTCTGTGAATCGCCAGGTTTACACACTTCACAGCACTCACCAAGCACATACCCTCCCCAATGTTCATAACCCCACCACCCTCTCCCTACCCTTCCCACCGCCCTGGCAACTCTCCGTTTGTTTTGTGAGATTAAGAGTCTCTTATGGTTTGTCTCCCACTCGATCCCATCTTGTTTCAATTACTCTTTTCCTGTACCCCAAACCCACCACATTGCACCTCCATTTCCTCATATCAGGGAAATCATATGATAGTCTCTTTCTCTGATTGACTTGTTTTGCTAAGCATAATACCCTCTAGTTCCATCCATGTCATCGCAAATGGCAAGATTTCATTTCTTTTGATGACTGCATAGTATTCCATCATATATATATATATATATATATATATATATATATATATATGTATATATATTTCATTTGTTGATGGACATCAAGGTTCTTTCCATAGTTTGGTTATTGTGGATATTGCTGCTATAAACATTTGGTGCACGTGCCCCTTTGGATCATATAGTAGTCTTCTTTACCTCTATCAGAACCCCAGGAAGCTTTATTTATTTATTTACTCACATAAACAGATGATCCAACACAACGTTTTTTGATGTTCAAATGTATTATAATGTCTTACCGCTTAACATTATGCTTACTGCTCTCTTTCACTGTCTTACTAAATCCACATCATCACTATGCCATTTAATCAGAAAGAACATTTGAACTCAGAATTCTCTCCATATCAAGGAATGAAGACTCCTCCCTTCTGGTTGTGCAGGTAAAATAAATGTTGATATTGTCTGTCCTGCACATACCCCATCCTGTTCACCAGAATATTTACCATCAAAATAGATACAAAATAAAAACCATACCTCACCACTTCTATTACCACGCAGTATGCTAAAAACACCATCATATGTTCCTGAATTATTGACTTGATTGATAACCCCACTTCCACACATACTGCACTCCTTTCTCCCTGCAAATTTATTTTGGTACAGCAACTTAACCTAAAAATCAATCAGATGATTTTATTCTGCTGTTGAAAGTCTTTTGGTATCTTCCCCTTTCATATTAAATAAAAACTGAAGGCGTTTCAATGTACTAGAGCATCATACGTCAATACGTTCTTCCTCTCTCCACCACTATGAACTCCTGATTGGCCTCCTTGCTTTTCCTCAAAAGTAACAGACCAGCTGTTCACACAAAGTCTATATACTTACTTGCTCTGCCTAGAGCAATCTTTTCCTTTAATATTTGTATAACACCCTCCTTCACTTCCTGGGTCTTTGTGCAAATAACATCTCACAAATGAGATATAACCACCCAACACAAAATACAATTAACTTTCATCCCAGCATTCTCCAATGGCTTTTACCTTTCTTGTATTTCTTTGTAACACTTATCACCATCAACCATCAATGATTATTCTATTATTGGTTTATTTTCCTATTGGAGACAGAGAGAGGGAGAATTGGGAGGGGGCGCAGAGGAAGAAGAAAACACCCCACTGCCTAGAAAGCCTGCTGGGAAGTTACATCCCAGCACTCTGAGATCATGACCCAAGCCAAAGGCAGTCACTCAATGGGCTGAGCCACTAAGGTGCCCCTCTATTATTGGTTTATTTTACTATTATATTTCAAAAGAATGCAAGCTCTTTGTGGTCAGGTATTTTATATGTTTTATTAATTGAAGTATTCTCAGAAAGGTAGCTGGCAGATTGTAAGGGCTCACTAAACTATTTTCTTGTTATTATTGGGCTCCTTTATGGGCTTTACCTCTTACGCTAGACGTTTATCCTTCAGATGTAAGCAATAAGAATAGAGCCCTGCTGCCTGTTCAAATGAGTAAAAAGCCTGTATTAAGTGGATATTTTAAAAGCTAAATGAATGGCTTAATAGTTGTGTATAGGGGGAAAGGGAACATATTTTCCACGGTTTAGAAGTGGAGTTCTTTTATAGAGTTCTTGTACAAGCCTACACTATTGAACGATAATGGGCAGTTGTACATTGCAATTATACAAACACTTTGGTAATTTATATCCTTTTTTTGTAATTCATGACTGGACCATTTAATTCCTTAGGAGCATTATAGCATTTCAACTTTTCATGTTCAATAAACTTATTGGGGTTGCTCCCTTTTTTATTCAAATGGAGAAATAGTCATGATTTCATCTAAAGAAAGTGTTATTGATTGTGTTGTTTTCCAGGAATGAGTCGCACATGCTAGTTTAAAAGTTTTGTTAAATTCCCAAGTGTGTCACCGATAAAAGCCTTTTGTAGATTAGTAACTTGCTCAAAACAGAAAAGTTATGTAACACTCAATTGTTATACTATCTTTGTTTCCATCTTGCATTGTAATAACACCCATCTTAACTCTATTTAAGACAAGTCATCGCCAGATGGCTTTCTGGCATTGATTGCATGATATGAAATCTAGTATAACTAAAAGTTTTTGGTTTTAGTAGCCTATAAATCAATTTAGAAAAATATATGTATTTGAATATAAGGTAAAGTTTTAAATTATTTGGCAATAGTAAACTAAACTTTTTTTTGGTAAATTTTTATTTTCTAAAATTTCATTGAGCTCTTTTGCAATAAGAAACAAGTTACAAAAAATTAAGGTTTATTTACCCCAATTCAAAATTATTAGGAATATAATCATAGAGGTTGAAGTATTTAAAATATGGAACCCCAAATATTTTATTAGGTAAATTCTTGAATGCTGAGCATTCACTGTTAAAATATACTACTACTATTGATAGACTGGTAGAAGCCTAAAATCAAATATTTATTAAATATTTATATCCATATCTTTTCATGGCTTGGTAATTCATTTCTCTAGCATTAAATAAGATTCCATTGTTTGCATGTACTACACTTTATTTGAACTTTCACCTATGAAAGGATATCTTGGTTGCTTCCAAGCTTTTGTCAGTAATGAATAAAACTACTATAGACATCTTTGTGGGTATAGGTTTCATCTTCTTTGGATAAATACCAAGAACTGCTACTGCTGAATCATCTGGCAAGAATATGTTTAGTTTTGTAAGAAACTGCCAAGTTGTTTTCCATTCTTTATTCTCAATAGACATGGAAGAACATTCCTGTTGCTCCACATCCTCACCAACATTTTGTGTTCTGTTGTCAGTGTTCTGGATTTTGGGTATGTACTGGTGTCTCTTTTTTGTTTTAATTTGCATTTTCCTGATGACATATGATGTGAAGCATCTTTTTATATGCTTATTTGCCATCTGTAATATTTTCTTTTGTGAGGTATCTGCTAAGGTCTTTGGCTCATTTGTAATCAGGTTTTTCCACGATTGTTGAGTTTTAAGGGGTCTTTGTGTCTTTTTGATTAACAGTCCTTTGCCAGATGTGTATTTTGCAAATTTTTTCTCACAGTCTGTGCTTTGCCTTTTCATTCTCTTGGCATTGTTTCACAGAGTAGACATTTTTAAATTCAGTGCTTGTGCTTTTGTAGCTAAAGTTATTTCCAAAACAAGGTCATTTAAATTTTCTTCTATATTACCTTCTACATGTTTCATGTTTAGGTTTATAATTTAATCTGAGTTAATTTTTGTGAAGAGTGTATGATATCTGCCTGGATTTATTTTATTTTATTATTTATTTTATTTTTATTTTATATTTTTACATTTAGCTTCACCATTACTCCAGAACCATTTGTTTAAAAGATTCTATTTTGCTCTCTTGTATTGCTTTTGCTTTTATATTAAATATAAAATATAATTGATAATATATATTCTGTTCCTTTAATCTAGTCTTTCTGTGGTATTACAATATCTTGCTTCCAATTATCGTTATGGTATACTTTTTTTAAAGGTTTATTTATTTATTTGACAGAGAGAGAGATCACAAATAGGCAGAGAAACAGACAGAGAGAGAAATGAGGAGAAGCAGGCTCCCTGCTGAGCAGAGAGCCCAATAAGGGACTCGATCCCAGGCCCCTTCGATCCCAGGCCCCTGGGATCATGACCTGAGCCAAAGGCAGAAGCTTAACCCACTGAGCCAACCAGGCGCCCCATGGTTATGGTAAACTTTGAAGTCAGTCCTCAGGCTTTGTTCTCCTTCAACACTATGTTGACTATTGTGAGTCTTTGCCTCTCCATATAAACTTTAAAATATGTTTGTTAATATTAAAAAAAAAAAGAACTTGATGGAGTGCATTAATTGTATAGATAAACTTGGAAACCAGTGACCTCTTGAGCTTAGCAGGAGATAGACCATGGACATCAGTTGTCACAGTGGTGCCTCTGGCAGAACCTATTGCAAATCCCTAGGCAAAATGAGACCTCAAGGATCTGAGAGATGTCTAAGAAGTACTTGATACATCCCTTGGGTATGGTTTATTAAGTGTCCACCTGTCTGAAAGCTGGGGAATCTAGATAAGGGAGGGAAAATTAGTTATGATAAAACATATCAACAAACATGAATAAATGTTGTAAAACTAATTGTCATGGCTCATATACAATATGACCAACAGAGGGACCATCAAAAGGAAAGCATCAGTTATGTTTATTGTGAAATGTTTTATTCAAAATAAAGCAATGAGAGGGGAAGACACAATGAGAAAATTACCATTTCTTAAATGGTAACCTTCTTACAAAATGGAATAGGGTTTATATTCTAAGTAGTATATTGAAAAGTAAAACATTGGGGTGCCTGGGTGGCTCAGTGGTTTGGGCTGCTGCCTTCGGCTCGGGTCATGATCTCAGGGTCCTGGAATTGAGCCCTGCATCGGGCTCTCTGCTCCGCAGGAAGCCTGCTTCTCTCTCTCTCTCTCTCTGCCTGTCTCTCTGCCTACTTGTGATCTCTGTCTGTCAAATAAATAAATAAAATCTTTTTAAAAAAAGAAAAGAAAGGTAAAACATTAAAAAATAAAATTTAAATTTAAAAAAATTATGTAATTTTTAAAAAAGGTTAAAAAGAGCAGAACCATTTTTCTTATAACTGGAAAATACATTGTATATATATCTATCAAAAATAACTTGTCGGGTTCCTGGGTGGCTTGTGGGTTAAGCCGCTGCCTTCAGCTCAGGTCATGATCTCAGGGTCCAGGGATGGGGCCCCACATTGGGCTCTCTGCTCAACGGGGAGCCTGCTACCTCCTCTCTCTCTTTGCCTGCCTCTCTGCCTACTTGTAATCTCTCTCTCTGTCAAATAAATAAATAAAATCTTTAAAAAAAAATAACTTGTCATGGGGGCACCTGGGTGGCTCAGTGGGTTAAAGCCTCTGCCTTCGGCTCAGGTCATGATCCCAGAATCCTTGGATCAAGTCCCACATCGGGCTCTCACCTCAACAGGGAGCCTGCTTCCCCCCTCTTACTCTGCCTGACCCTGCCTACTTGTGATCTCTGTCAAAGAAATAAATAAAATCTTTTATAAAAAAATTTTAAAAAATAACTTGTCATGTCTGGAATCAGGAGCATATGGAAAAAAATAATATCTGAGGACAATACTTCTGCCATGTTTTGTGCCTTGTTAATATTTTTAAACAGTCAGGCAACTTTTAGCTTTATTGAAATACCTACTAAGAGACTAGCAGTGTCTTTTGGAGCCCTATGACTATAAAAAGTAATTGCAAATATTCAAAATGTTTAGTATGGTGTCACTATTTAGGGCCACCACCAAGCATGTTTCAGAAGTAAGCATATCTGTTACTCTTCCATAAGGCAAAAGGGCATGTTTTCAGGAGTTCCATCTGCTGTACCAGGAAGTGAATCAAGTAATGAATTTTGTCTATAAAATAATTCACTTTTCAATTTAACATTCCTCATTCCACATTATAATAATAAAAACTAGGAGGAGACTAAAACAAACAAACAACTACAACTACAACAACCAGCTTTTCCTTGAGTGGAAAAGTAAATAGAACCTTATGAGTAGCCTGAAATTTATTTTTAAATATTTTTAAGATAAGCGTTTTTGTTAGAAAACCATATATTTTATATAGCTAAGAAATAACAGGCAAAGTTTTATTAACGTCTAAAAAGTCTAGTTACTTCTATTTATCTATTAACTCATCTCTTTATGAAGTAGAACATGATCACACCTATTGTATCTACCCAAGTTTGTATGCTATGGTTATTTTATGTTTGCTATTTCCTTGCTTAATTTTTACAATATTTGATACATAATAGTATCTTTAAGTCCATCTACGGTTTCACAGAATTTGTTTGAACTTCATCAATATGTACAATACTTTTTGCACGTTGATTAAAAATTACGAGATATGGGGGCTCCTGGGTGGCTCAGTGGTTTAGGCCTCTGCCTTCGGCTCAGGTCATGATTTCAGGGTCCTGGGATGGAGCCCCACATCGGGCTCTCTGCTCAGCGGGGAGCCTGCTCCCCCACCCCTCTCTCAGCCTGCCTCTCTACCAACTTTTGATCTGTCAAATGGGTAAATAAGATCTTTCAAAAAAGATTTACTAGGTGTGAAATATACCGAGGCTATGGGAAGGAAAATGATTTCACCTGGTCTGACTAGGAAGTGGTTGAAGCCTGAATTAAAGTGCTACAAAAAGAGTCAAGACCTGGGAAATATATGGGTAAAAAATCCCTAGAAAAACAGCAATAATAACGGGCTGCTCTGTATTGATCCAGATCCTGCGGTAGGCAAAGAAGAGCTGGTTTTAGCCAGAGGATGATCTCCGTTTGTCTTCATGATCTGGCATTTCCTGCAAGCCAGGCATGGGGCTCTGCACTAGAGCTGCAAATGCTGGGAAGCCCTCACTGTCCCTTTTCTCTTCTCAGGGGGACAACGGGCATGTCCATGGTGCAGTGTGACAGGTTTTACCACAGGGAGATAAAAGACTGCCAAGGGTAGGTTGGAGCTGGGAAAAGGCACTTAGGAACAGATTTTGAGGGGAGGTGATAGACAAGGGCAAAGCGAAGAATGGGGATGAGTGTGTCACTTTCAAAGTGCCAGGAGGCAGCACAGTGCATTCGGGAATCTACAGCAAGTTCAGGACAACGGGCAGCTGATCTGGCAGCATCACCTGGGGATGGAGGCTGAGCCCCGGGGTTAACACTGGGGGTGAGCTGGTTTGTATACTATGCCGAGAAGGTGAGGTACTACACTGTGGGGGCACAGGGAGCTACCGGAGGATTTCAAATATCAGAATCGTCACCATCATAGAGTATTTAATTGCAACCTAGCTTTCATCAAGGGTAAGATGCACTATAGTTTATGTTCGACTAAGAAAGAGAAATGCTGTCAGTTAAACTAGGATATGTCATCAACTGCAAGAGTTATTAGAATGGGGGGGGGGAGGACAAATCTTAGAACAAGTAAACTGTGGTACTAGAATAATTAAGAAAGGTCGAACACTTGGATCAACTAAAAAAGTGATTATTGCTTACCATGTGCCCCAAACTATATTAAGTCTTAGAACAAGAGACGATTTCATCTTGATGCCCCGAAGCTGTTAGACCCAAGGTACAGAGGGCAGTAGCCAACGACAAGCAGGCCCCAAGTGCCATGTGCAGACTCGAAGAGCAACTGCCTTTGAGAGAGGAAACGGTTGAGAGTGGGCTTTCTGAGGAAGAGAATTACTAGCTGGGAAAGTAGGAACATTGACACAGAATCAGAATTGATGCCCCTACGTGACAGAGTTGGTGAAACTTCCCTTCTAAGACATCTTGAGGCTCCTCAGAAATGTATTCTTCATTTTGGACGGAACATTCAGGATAAATATGATCTGTTCGAGTTCCTGGTTCTCTCATCAGGTCTGTTTCTTAGGATTCACTGGCACAAGATAAGGGTTTTGATAGTCCAGGGTAAATCCTGACAAAAGCAAAGCACGGTATCTATGAAAAACTAACCACTCAGAAGAGAACAACAGATAAAAGGCCAGGCCGACCTGTCCCTGCAGGATAGGTAAGGTTGGTCTGGCAACAGGGGTAGAGGGGAAGTGCCCATCCTCTGCTAGAAGATCTAGAGAAGACCCCTTCCGGAGAGACCACCAGGAGAGGAGAGCAGTAGGTGCTGATGATGAAGAATATTTTAATCAGCAGATAAGGTCAAAATGACAAAGTTCCAGGATCAGAGTAAACATATGGGATTAAAAAATAAAAATTAAAAAAAAATTTTTTTTGAAAGGACTTTTTTTTTTTAAGGACTTTAAACAAAAGTCCTTTTTAAGAGACAGTTGGCTGTTTAAACCAAAAGTACAACTCACTGAGAGAATCGCCGCATTATTTATTGGGGTAGAAAGGACCTGGAATGCAGAAAGACCCATTCTGCAGAAGAAAAAATAGAATCACTAACAGGCCTCATGCCTTGCACAGCCAGGGGCTAGAATCCCTGCCTCATGAGACCCTGTGCTAGAAGGCCGCTAGAACCATCTCAACTATGTTCGTTTTCCTTGGAAGCCAACAAGTGTTTGCCAGGTTAAGAGCACGGTAACAATCAGTCACGTTATGTTATAATGATTGTCGGTATCTTTAAAAGCCTTGTCAAGTTTCTTTTTGAGTAACCCTCACCCACACTTAGAGTAATTTACCTGTGGTTCACCTCTTTGAAATACCTCATTGTTGTTTCACATTTACAATACCCTAAAAAAAAAAAAGAAAAAAAAATCTTTTAATTAACAAAGTGTTCAGAAGGGGGCGCCACTGTAAACAATGAGAGTTTTCGCTGCCCTGACAGTTTTGTTGCAGAAACAGCAGAAAGCACTCAGGTCAGACACAGCCAAGGGCTGGAGGGATTTTTAAAATTACAAAAACCGAACCAAATCAAACCAAAACAAAAATCAAAACCAATGTCCAAGATTTCAAGTTTGCTACTAAAGGTATGACATTCTCCTAAGACATGCGAGTGACTTGATCAATATATTTATATATTTATATTTGAAGAAGAAGGAACTATTTGATGCAGCAAAACCATAGTGCAAGGACCAATGCCGCGCTTCCCAGAGAACCCCAAGCTCTTTTTCTAGAATGGCCATATGCGTATGCCTCAGGCGTCCTCTTTTCACTCCCTTTGTGGATCACCTACCATGGAGGTCATGTAATAACCAATAACCAAAAAAGAAACAAAAAACCAAAACATCCAGGTCTAAGTGATTCGTGGGTGCCATCATGCAATGGCGGACCCTGCCTGGAGAGGAGGAGACTGCTTAAACAGATGGCGGGCAAGCATCTCAGCCCAGGCCTGTGCTGGGGAAGCTGGTTCCCGGCTTTGGGCACAATCAGGAAGCCAGCGAAGTGACCCGAGAGTGCAGCCGGGGTTTAGAGCTGATGATCTTTTTGCAGCCAGGCAGCAGGTGGACACCCGCTCGGGGAGCCAGGCTAGGAGGCCGCTCAGCGCTGGCGCTGGCCACCCTCGCAAGCCCCCCGGGCTTTCCCGGTGCCCGTGCCCCGGGCCCGCGCCTCAGGACGGAGGGGGAGGTGGGCGAGGGCGTGGGCGGTCCGGAGAAGGGGCTTTGCTAATTGCAGAATTCGGGAGTGAGCTCGCGGAGGGCGCAGCGGAGAGTCTGAGAGGAGGTGGAGGAGCTGGCGGAGGAGGGGCGCGCAGCTCCGCTGTGCTCTGCTGCAGCCCAGTCCGCACTGCAGGACACCAGCACTCCCGGGCTCCAGCCCAGCTCCTAGGCTGCGCTGTCCCGCTCCCATGGCCCGGCCCGCTGCCCCGCCCTGCCCCATGGCTTCTCAGGACGACCCTCTGTGAGCAGGTAAAGTGACACCGCGCTGCGCCCTCACCTGGAGCAGAAAGCGCGGGCCGCGAGCTCGCGGGGGTGTCGGGACCCAGCCTCCCGCGACCACCGGGGCAGTGGGACCACCCCGGACGACGCGCCGCACCTGGGTCCCCACGGGGTCGGGCCGGGGATGGAGCCAGGCGAGGTGCCCCCCGCAGCGAGCGCAATAGCCCCCTTCGTTTGGCACCCCCACGCGCGTGTGCCGAGGACCCCCTTCCCTCATCCAGAGCTGTGGCCCCGCCACTTTTGTACTGGACTTGGGATCCCAGGTAGAAACTAGTCCCTCAGACCTCCCTGGCAGCAAGGAGCACAGGGAGGGATTCTCAGTTTTTCCACCCCCCCCCCCGCCCCCCTCCTCCTTTGGCTCTTCCTCTCTCCACATTCACAAGCCTTCTGGCCTCCCTTTCCTCTCCCCATTGTCACTTTTATTAAATGGTTTTGTTCTGCATGTTGACCCGCAGAGCGATTTCATGAATGAATATACATACAGGAAACTGAGTCGGAGCCCACCTGTGGAGGCCTTTCATTAGAATGGTCTCTGGTTCTAGCCTCAGTTCAGAATACTGCCTGTACCTGAGGACCGAGTCCAGATGTTTCTTTCATCTCTGACTTGAATTTGAAATCCTCCTCAGACTTCAGCCTCCGGGATTGCTCCTGTCCTTGCTCTCCCACTGTCTCGGTGGGGATCCGCCATGAGTGTTGAACACAGGAATGAATGAATGATATATACCCCCAGGTCGCTGGGGCTTTTTCTTGTTTTGCTGAGGTTGGAAAGTCTTGGGAGAGACCCCCTGTATGCAGATACAGAGCTGCATGCAATTGTTTAGATAAACGTGTTCCCCACTTAATTGCTTGGGCATTGAACATTTCGCTTTTAACCTGTGGCTTGAGCAGTTAGGAGGATACAATCTGGAGGTGAATCAGAAGATGGCTGAATCCACATGGTGGTGGGCTGGGTTTGGGAGATTTTCCTGGAGATTCTAAAGAAAGATCTAAATTCTTTCAATGGGGAGTGGTAAACATTTTATCAATGGGAGATGGAAAATAAATTGGTTAACCTTTCCCTCCCCAACAAAACCCATTATTTGAAAAAACAAAAAAGGAAGTGAAGGGAGAAATCCTCCCACTCCCATGCCCACTCACCTCCATAGCCACCTCCTCTTCCAAGAACTAACAGACAAGGTGCCAAGAAGTGTTAGGTACCAGCAGTGCAGCAGTGGTCTCAGAGCTCATTCAAGGATCATGGTGAAAGGCATTCAAAGAGATTGTGGGGGCACAGGGATCTAATTAAGGGGGACAAGTTTAAGGTTTGCCTGGTCCCCTAAAAATTAATGGCACTAGAGAAGATGAGCTTTGGGAACTATAGCTTAATGGATACAACGTGTAAAAAGCTTCAGTGAGTCATGGTGGGAAGAGGCCATGAGGGCAGCAAAGACAGTCTTAGATGATGTTATTAATAGCACTACAGGCTCTAGATTTCCTGTGGTGGTGTTCTTGGCAAGACCAGCGTGGCCAAAGTGGATACTCACAACCTGGAACAGAGGGTCTTGGAGATCCCAGCAAGTGTGGTATGATGAGAGCCTAAAATGATAGGAGGTGTCCTTTGGAAGGACTGTCTTCTTGACTTTAAAAGGGAGAACCCAAATCTGTAGGTGAAATCTTCTTGGCTACAAAGAAGGCCGAGGCCTCCTAAGGTCAAGGTCTCCTCGTCACTTGCAAAGATGTCGAAGAACATATTCAGACATTTCAAAGATGTCCTCATGTCCATCCGTTCCCACTCTGGAATTCTATCAATAAGGTGAGAGTTCCTCTAGTTGGAAAAAAGATCTAAAAAGACTTCCATTTCTCATGTAATTTCTGTAACCTCCAGGACACACCCACCTACTCCTTCCAGGGCTGTAATGAAGCTACAGCTGGTGCCAATTTGTGGAACTCATTAAAGGCTATTTTCCCTTATATACCCCCGGACCAAGTTCCCATGCTCCCTCACCTGATTTCCTGCACTCACCTCCCACCTGGTGTGTTCACACCTGCACGTGCCTTTTACCAACCCCTTTGCCAAAAGGCAGCCAGAGTGACCTTTCAAAGACCTATCAGTTCCTGGCATTTGTCTCCATAGAAAACTGCACTGATCTTCTAACAAATTCTCAGTCCTCCAAAGGCATCCATAATCCTCCCATCCGTCTCTTCTTACCCTTCCAATTGACTGATGCCTGTTCTGTCCTGTCTTTCTGCCCTTCAACCACGCTGCCTCCCTCTTCCTGTGGAGACCCCTCATGGTGCCTGCCTCCAAGCACAGGTGATTCCCATTGATGGGAAGACCCTCTTCCTCTCCCCCATCTCACCACTCCAGTTACTCCCACTTATTCGTGAGCTCACAAGCCCCATGGTACACACTCTCCATGCAGCCTGCTCTCTCTTTTCTAGCACTGGCCTCCGTTTCTAGCTGTGGTTGTGTCACGGATGTCCCTCCCCAGCCTGCCTCCAAGCTCTCCATCCGTTTAGCTCCAACACCTGACACAGTGCCTGGCACGTAGTAAGCCCTGGCTAGCTTCTAAAGCCTCACTGAGGGACTGACAGCGTTTTTAAAATGTCACCACGTAGCCTCCAAACTGTAGGCAGAAAAAGCTTTGCCTGGATTGACATTTTAGAGACGTATTCGTCAAGTTAGATGTGTTCACTGACTTTACATTATAAAATTAAAAAAAAAAAAGGACCTCTGTATCGATTCGCATCTAACGAAGGCACATGTATACTATTAGACCACATTATGAGCTTAATGGAAGGAGACAAGATTTTTTCGCTAAGAAAATGTATAAGACTTTTGAGGTCACGTGGGAGGAAATAGTCCGTTTGTTGGAGCATTGCTATCTTACTCTATCACAGCCACTAATAAAAATCTGACACGGGGTGAGTCAGAATTGTCTGTCGGAGATGAGTTAGATCTGGCTCATGTTCATAAAGACATGAAAGCCAGGAACGAAGAAGCAGGCTTTGAAAGCCTGGGTTGTGGAGGCTGTGTGGTTCACTGCGATGAGCTAAGTGCCCAGGGCCACCGGCAGACATGCAGGCCTGTGTCCTTTGTTCTGGGGTACCTCTTGCACCATGTGGTGAGGCTAGCAGCTGGGAGCAGCTTAGGACAGGACCAGGTGGCATCTTACCTCTCGCACCCTCCTGTGGGCTCCAGTGGGCTCCAGTGGGCTCCAGTGGGTCCCAGGGGACATCCTGCCTTCCTTGCAAAGCCCAGTAGCACTGGGAGCAGAAACTGGGACCAAAGAGTGAGCATCCTGTTTGACAAGCTGGACCAGCCACCTCTTCTTCAGATTCAGGGGGAGCCCTGGCCTGCTGACTCCTCCCTTCTTCTTTTCCCCTTTCCTCCCTCCCTCCCTCTTCCCTTCCCCTCTCTCCATCCCTGGTGGTGCCCTTTCCTGATGCCCAATTCATCCCTTTTCCTTTCTTACATGCCTGTCTTCTAGAGTTTCTTCTCTCCTCACAATTACTTCCCTTCGTCTGAATCTCCTCTTTGGTCCCTTTGTCCCCGCTCTCTGCTCCTCCTCCCCTTCGCTGGCCCCTGTTCAGCTCCATCCAGACTGCAGGCAGAGCTGGACTAACACGCTCACTGGCTAGCTCAGCCACCCTCCAGAGAAGTCACTCTTCGGTGGCCACCTTCCTGACCCCCTGGTCCTTTCTCCACTTATTCAGCTATTGCTCTGAAGTCTGAGGAGGACAGAGCAGGGCTGCCGCATAATCAGGCCAGAGGAGAAACCAAACCATGTGTCCACACTGTCCCCCAGTACTGCTGCTCTGAGAGCTTTCGGAGTCCTCAACAGGTTTAGGATTTAGGGGCTTCTTCAGAACCGGGAGTGAAAACAGCCATAAGTCAAATGAAATGCTATGGCCTCCCCACAAAAATAATAATCACAAATGAAAACTAAGTTAGCTCTGAAGTCCCAAAGTCGAAAAATTGCCTTGAATCTGTCACTAGAAAGCACCCAAGGCCTCACTCTCTGGGTTCTGGGTGCCCTGCGAATGGCAGGAGGCTCTGACCCCCTTCCCGCTTCATCCACTCCCTAACAACGTCCTCTAAGGTGGTCTTCAAACTTCCTCTGAGAAACTGTCTCTGGGAACTGTAGGCCCTCAGCTGCTGGGACGAATGAGGGTGATATGAGGACCTGATGGGCAGCTTTACCAGGAGACTGTGGCTTCTGGATGCAGTCCTCAGGTCCCATGGTCTGGGTGAGATCAGGGTCTTTCAGTGGAGGAGGACAGATGAGATTTCAGATTTTGAGTTGATTCTGGGATGATTAGTGTTTTGGAGGGCATTGGGTGAAAGTATTTTGCACACGGGAAGGACACGAATTTGGGGAGCCTAGAGTGGACTGTTAAGAGCTGACCTGCATTTCCCCCAGAAACCTTGCTGCTGTCCTTATCTCTGGTACCACAGAACGTGAACTTATTTGGAACTAGAGTCCTTACAGATGCAATCACATTACAGTGAGGTCCTTAGAGTGGGCCCTAATCTCCTGTATCTGACCTCCTTATGTAAAGGGAAAATCTGGACAGAGAGATGCCCCTACTGTCAGTGGTGGGCAGTGCATGAACTTCTAGAACCCTGACAGTAGTGGAAAACAGACTCAGGCTGGGCACTAGGTAAATGGGAGCTCTAGTGGAATTTCAGGTGAAGATGCTGTGGACGTCGGCTTCCCAGGTCATAGTGACATTAGGATTTCAAATACAAGTCAGAGATGAAAGAAACATCTGGACTCGGTCCTCAGGTACACGCAGTATTCTGAACTGAGGCTAGAACCAGAGACCATTCTAATGAAAGGCCTCCACAGGTGGGCTCTCACAGGTGGGCTCCGACTCAGTTTCCTGTATATTCATTCATGAAATCGCTCTCTGGGACAACATGCAGAAAAAAACCATTTAATAAAAGTGACAATGAGGAGAGGAAAGCGAGGCCAGAAGGCATGTGAATGCGGAGAGTGGAAGAGCCAGGGGAGGGTGGGGGAGGGGGGGCGGAAAAACTGAGAATCCCTCAGGCAGGGTCTGCCTTTGCATGATGGCAGGCGCGAATAACTTCAACCTGGATGTTTGGGTTTTTTGTTTGTTTTTTGGTCATTGGTTATTACATGACCTCCATGGTAGGTGCTCCACAAAGCGAGTGAAAAGAGGATGCCTGGTACATAGGCATATGGCCATTCCAGAAAAAGAGCTTGGGGTTCTCGCGGAAGCGCGGCATTGGTCCTTGCACTATGGTTTCATAGAAAAGGGATTATGCACCAACTTACTTAAATGAGCATAGATTGAAATCCTTTACTGAGAATAAATATTTAAAACAGTTATCTCTTAACTAAATCTATCATCAACCATAAATCTATTGCACGAAGGTTACAGGCAATTTAAATGCAATAGCACTCTCTTCAGGGATTTATATAATCCGTGTCTGTCTTGGCACATGAGAATGCAAAGATAGGAAATGGTTTGTAAAAGATCATATAATGGCTTTTACTATACGGTATCAGCAATTTATCATAAAGGAACGGCCTCCAGCTAAAAACTCAGCTTTGAAAAATGCAGAAAAGCAGCAAACATTTACATACCCTCTTGGTGACCAGAGGCCTGCTTTGTGCCTCTCATCATCTCTTTCGTGGTTCTGAGGCCCATGGCGCTCAGTAATTTAGTGTCTTATTCTCTGGAATAGGCCATTGAAGAAATACCAGGCCCAGAGAAGAAGGTCCTGCTGGGTGTCTGAAGAAAGTACAAACTTTTAGATGAAGCTTTCTGGGGAATTTGTTAGTGGTTTGGTCTGCTTCTGATAGGAAGGGAAATTTTTTTTTTTAGATTTTATTTATTTATTTGACAGACATAGATCACCAGTAGGCAGAGAGCAGGCACAGAGAGAAGTGGAAGCAGGCTCCCCGATGAGCAGAGAGCCAGACATGGGGCTCAATCCCAGGACCCTAGGATCATGACCTGAGCCGAATGGAGAGGCTTTAGGAAGAGAATTTTTTTTAAGACTATTTTCTCTTTGAATCTATTTTGAGGTTTGGTTTGTGGTTCTTTCTGACTTCTCATGAAGATGGAATCACTTCTGAGGTTGGTTGTCAGGAACCGCATATCAAATCGAGCTATCTTGTTAGCCATAAATACGTAAATAAAAAAATAAAAGCTCAAGTGTTGATATAAAGCTATTATGCTTTTCAAAACCCCGAACTATAATTCCTGTATCGTGGTCATTCTTTATCAGATCAAACAGGAGAGAGGTGGCAGAAACGCACTTTCAGGTTAATTTTTTTTACAAGGAAGATGGACTTCTGAACCTACTTTGTTATTCCCTTTCATTCAGTTTCCCTGTACCTCCTTTTCTATGAATTGTAACGGTAACCCCTCATTATTTTTATTGTTGGCACGTGCTTTGTGAACCATAAAGTGTACGCTATAAATGGGAGTGCTTTTCTTTTTTTGCAGTTTACAAAAAACTAATTTTTTTAAATTTATTTTTTATTGATTTTCAGCATAACCGTATTCATTCTTTTTGCACCACACCCAGTGCTCCATGCAAGCAGTGCCCTCTATAATACCCACCACCTGGTACCCCAACCTCCCAAACCCCCGCCCCTTCAAAACCCTCAGATTGTTTTTCAGAGTCCATAGTCTCTCATGGTTCAGCTTCCCTTCCAATTTCTCCCACCTTCCTTCTCCTCTCTAACTCCCCATGTCCACGAAAAACTAATTTAAAAACATTCATCCACCAGAGTACCCAAAGGGCTCCCACATAAACTATCTGTCGTTACATTATGTCTTTCTGCTTTCGCTTCTATTGCTGTCCAAACAATGTTTTAAAACATTCTTTAAAATGGGCCTTTTTAACAAGATTTTTACAAAAGATTTAATTTATTCATTTGTCAGAGAGATAGCACAAGCAGAGGGAGAGGCAGGCAGAGTGGGAAGCAGGCTCCTGGTAAGCAAGAAGCCTGATGGGGGACTCGATCCCAGGATGCTGGGATTATGACCTGATCTGGAGGTAGACAATTAACCAACTGAGCCATCCATGTGTCCCTGAAATGGGCATTTTTGACATTTCCTGATAGCACCTACACACTCATGAATCTCAGATTCATGATATATGGGGCTAGTGGACTTGACAATCATGGAGTCAAGCATGCTGGATTTGACTCACGGGCCTGTCACTGTGAATTTGGGTGGCTTGCTAAACTTGCTACATAGAAACCCAAGCATGTAAGAATTTGCAGGATTGTGACAGTTCAGTGGTATAATGTATACATATAAATACCTAAACCAGTGTCTCTCACAAAGTAGGTCCAAATAGACCAGCTCCCCTCCTGCCTTCATTCTGTCCTTGGAATTCCGTCCCTTGGGAGAAGTTCCTACTGCCTTTGTTACAAGAAATGAACGATATTTACTACACTGTTGGTGCATAGCATGGATCAAGACATTGAGTGATAGTATTAACATACTTCTTGAACTGCCCATTGCCCCCCAAGCACCAAATAAAATGTCATGCTCTGGGGAAACCAAAGTGAGAGATCCCCAACTTTTAGGAGTTATGGACAGGAGAGAGATGCAAATACTGTGTCATTGTAGAACCAGGGTAACTAATGTCTAAACCAGGAAGAGAATGTGTGTGGAAGAAAGGCACTGATGATGTATAAAGCCATTTGGCTGGATGGTGACTTCCCTCAGACTGACAATTTGCCATGAAAGCTTCCAGGCAAATTTGAGATCTTTATTAGTGACAATATGGCTATAGCCTTAAGGGGAAGAAAAAAACCAAAAACCGAAAACCAAAACACACATGCACACAAACTGTTGGTCTTGTGTCTTTTCACAAATAATGACAGTTATCAGAAATTTTATCTTTAAATGGGGAAAACAGCAACTGAAAATGTATTTCATTTGATTCATCACAGAATATGGTGTTTTTGTTCATTTCACACCATTTTTGTTAAGTTTTATTTAAATTAATGCAATCTGAGATAAAGTGTTAATATTCCTGAAGGTATGGACATTGTATACAAATGAACCCAGCTAAGTGGGCTCCTGGACAGGGTCTGATCTATTTATAAAAGTAGCTGAAGCTAAGTGGTTTGTTCCAGAAGAAGATAACGCCTTCCCTCCGTCGCATTTGCCTTCTACAGCCTAAGTGGGAGTTAATACGTTCACTTGTCTCCTTCAATTTTGTCCAGAGTGTGTTAAAGCAGTCATAGGGGACCTGGGTAGTTTTGCCATCTGCCTTCTCATAACAATGCCCCAGTTTTCTCCTGGAGAATCAACGTTCCCGCTTTCAGTCCATGCACTTAGTCAGCGGCAACTTCACACTGGTTCCTGACTCTAGCAGTGGCATGTCACCCACTAATGGCCTTTGAGAACATCACTGAGTGAGCCGTGAGTTTAGTAGATGCACGAGACCTTTGCTGGGTCGTGAGGAGGTGGGTCTCTGAATAACTAGCCCGAGATCCACTTGTGTGTGGTGGAACAAACGAGCAGTGATGTGTTGGCCAGAGTGCCCATCCTAGAGAGCCCTGAATGCCAGACAAAAGCATTTGAGACTATTTTTTCAGGCAACAGGAAGCCAGGAAGCTAGTTTTGAAAAGCAGCACATGAAAATGTGTGTTTTTGGAAGATTAGTTGGGCAGCTGTGTGTACAATAGAGTGGAGGGAGGAGAGAACGCGATCCCTGAGTGCATTTAATCTTTATGATGCAGTGTAATTTATTATGAAGTTGAATTTGCATCCTTATCCAAACGTAAGGGAAACTCCTGTCCAAAACTGTAAATGTTTTTTGGTTGCCTTTTTTTTTTTTTAAAGATTGTATTCATTTGTATGACGCAGAGAGAGATCACAAGCAGGCAGAGAGGCAGGCAGAAAGAGAGAGAGAGATTCAGGCTCCCAGCTGAGCAGAGAGACTGATGCAAGGCTCGATCCCAGTACTTTGAAATCATGACCTGAGCCAAAGGCAGAGGCTTAACCCACTGAGCCACCCCGGTGCCCCTGGTTGCCTTTTTAAGCATTCCCTGTCTCACATGAAGTGATTACAAATTTGCAGATGTGCATTAAAATGATGTATTCCAAAATGTTAATAGAGGAATTAAAAAACTTATTAAGTAAAATATTATCATTTTTGTTGATTTGAAGCCTATTTGACAAGGGACATAGCATTCTGGTGCATATATGTAAACATGAATAAGTATTTTTTAAAAAAATCTTTATTTATTTATTTGACAGAGATCACAAGTAGGCAGAGACAGGCAGAAAGAGGGAGGGGGAAAAAGGTTCCCCGCTGAGCAGAGAACCTGATGTGGGGCTTGATCCCTGGTCCCTGAGATCATGACCTGAGCTAAAGGCAGAAGCTTAACCCGCTGAGACACCCAGGTGCCCCTAAACATGAATAATTCTTAAAGGTTCCTCTACTCACTTATATAGAAGCCCTTTTCCAAACAGAAGATTAAATCTCTCTTGGCTACTCCTATCAGCTTATTCTGAATTATTTTCCATCCAGAAGCATGAACTAGAAAACCACAGTTTTTACACAGTGTTTGGTTTTCCACCAAGAGAATCACATAATTGGTGGTGATTCAGTGTGGTGTGTTGCTAAAAGCATTTCCAATGCTGTGGATACAAGAGGGTACTGCAGAGAGGTAAGGAAACAGGAGAAAAGGTATGGCTCTCTAATGAGCACTTTATTCTAGAATTTTCCTCCAGCCTTGGGAGCTCACCACTCACAAGTGTGTGCTGGTGCCTTGATCTCATGGGCCACAGTGCTCAGCATCTTCCAGCTGCTTTTTTAGTGAATACATATGTAACAATTGATTTCTTGCCCCAGACGTTGAGAGAAAAATCTGTTCAGAGGGATGGACACTCTAAACCAACACCAGAAAACACTCTCTGTAGTCTTTTGTTAAATGAAAAAATATGGCCAAAAAACCACTTTTGACAGTCTACTACATACAGCAAAATGTAAATCTTAATTGAAATATGTTCTCTCAGCTGTGCTTAAGCAACGGAGTCCTGAGCTTTTCAGGTTTTCAGTCTGAAAGAGTACACCTCTGGTGCTTTGAAAGGGAAGAGAAAGGACACCCTGTTCTCCATATAAATTAGAGAAGAGAAATCTGTGCATTTAAGTGGGCCATATAAAATTTATCAAGCAATTACCTCCTAACTCCTTCCTATCCAAATTACCTGATATTTTCTCCCTACTCCTTTATTCCACGTTACTGCCTTTTCCAGGATTCTGTCTCACATCACAACAGGACTTCTGTTATTTCCTTCTTGCAAGCTAGTTTTGTTTTCTGCATCTAAAAAAATGAACAATCACTGTGTATTTCAATTCCCATTTTCCTCAAATGCATTGATTCTTCTTATCTATTACTCTTTTCTCATACTCAGTGTCTTTGTCTTTATGGGGTTTGTACTTTGCTTTTCCCCATCCTTTACTGCCATTATATAATCAAATCTAATAACTTCTTAGAGAAAGTTAAAAATTCCTGCATAGCCACACGTGAACACAAAGTCACTGATTTTTAGCAAACCTATAAGATAGTCAGACATCCATTCAATTTCTTTTTTTTAAGATTTTATTTATTTATTTGACAGAGAGAGATGACAAGCAGGCAGAGAGGCAGGCAGAGAGAGAGAGGAGGAAGCAGGCTCCCTGCTGAGCAGAGAGCCTGATTTGGGGCTCGGTCCCAGGACCCTGGGATCATGACCTGAGCCGAAGACAGTGGCTTAACCCTCTGAGCCACCCAGGCGTCCCTCCATTCAATTTCTTAACTGAGTCTCAAATGCATCCTGAGTTCTAACCTATACCTACGTTCTACTTGTTACACGTTCTTATATGACCAAATTCTTTCAGTTCAGTATTTTGTAACATTTAAATATTAATCAATTGATGCTTTGTCTGTGTATTTCTATGAAAATAATTTGAATACTGTAGATTTATTGTTATATTTATAGATTAATAATCAAAGTTTCATCAGTTGAAGTTTTTGGAAATTTCATATGTAATGATTAACCTAAAATGATACTGCCCAAAATCCCGCTGATATCAAGGCCCAACACCTGATTATAGCCAAACCTGTGGTGGATAGTTCCACGGGAAATTGCAGTTACTTAACACTGATAGCATCTCATGCTCTATCTCTCATTTTAGAATGTGTCCAACACAACCCAAAATTGTAGGAGAGTTAATGTCCTCTGAGGACAGCTCTCAGTGAAGTGGAAATAAGAACCATAGATAAAATTGTCAGTTTTCAGGTCTTCATGAGGACAACTTAAAGAAGTTTCTCAGGACCTTTCAGTAAAAGCAAGCCTTCATTTTCTATCCACAACAATTATATCAACAATGTACCTCTTTGACAAAGTTGCTTCTTCACTGTATCACTTTCCCATTCTTTTCTACCTTGGATAATCTCCCAGATAAACTAACAGTACTCAAATCCTTTGTCCTACACTTTGCTCTCAGGATAAATGGAGCCAAAAGACTTAGATTAATATCAAGTTCTGAATGGGATATTAGAGCTATTTCTGTCCAGATTTTCATAAACATAGGGACCTTTGAATTATCAGGCTATAAATAAGTTCTAAATGGAGGGGACAAAAGCAAAAAGTAGAAATTTTTCAGTTTGATTTTTAATCATGATTAATTGACTTTATTGATTATTAAAAATACTAACATTATAAAAGTGTGGATCTTTGTAAAACAATGTCATAATGTAAGAAATAAGTTGCATAGTCCTTTGGAGAATATTAAACCAAGTGTTCAGGTGCCATCTAATTTCTTGTTTTCTCCAGAACTTTGGTGTGCATTATCTTGACGAATAGGATTTTGAAGTCCAGACAGAATAACAGAAAACTGATCCAAATGTGTGTGTTTATATTTCTGCTTTTGTTGTAAAAATCAAAGTGTGATTGCTGGTTTAAAATGCTAAAACTAATAGTGTTCATGGCCTCTATTATAAATTTTCTAATTGTAGGGGAAAAATCCAACAAACATAGAATTAATTGATTTGCAAATCCTCAAAGAGCTATAGGATCAGGTAGTGGTATGTTCTGATTCAACAGCATCATAATGCAGGATTTTATACGTGTGGCTAATGGATATTTTCATGAATGTTTGCTAGCTAGTCAGCCAATACAGAGAAATATTAGGTAGGGTAATTACTCACAGTTGTGTTTAATAAAATGAGAGAAAATTATCAAATGACAGTAATAATAATAATCCTACAGCAGGCTAAATAATTCAATGATAATTCCAAGTATTAATCTAGCTTTCTTCCCTGATTATGACTCTTCTCTCCTTTATCATAATGGGAGTAGCAGATTGTCTGCAAGGAATTGTGAAAACCCAGCAGTGACTTTGGCAGTGAAGGCCTCCCATCCATTTTGATAGGTTAAAATGATTCTGGTTGGTCTTGAGCAAATGTGTCAATTTGTTTTTTCTGTGTGTGTCATAAAGAAAGAAGCAATAGTAAATTCTTGCTGTTATTCCATGGAGCCAATAAAATCATACTGCCAACAAGAGGCTGTTGACACCGTAAGTGTAGTTAACTGTCTTGAAATACTAGGCCTCGAAATAAAATTCCAATATTTCACATAACCTCTTTCTTTTTAAAGAAAAAAGAAAACAAAACAAACAACTATACTGCTTACCTTTAGGGCCCTGCTGTTGTGTAACTATTCTTGAACATGTCTACTGTAAGTGTATATATATATATTTTTTTTCTGTGCAATAAATTCTTTTAGAGATAAATTTGGATTGCAAATTATTTTGGGGGAGGCATGGTATTTGGGGCTCGTCTTACAAGTAAAAAGGACTAAAAGAAAGAAGAAAAACATTTTTTATTACAGCATATTTGCATCTGTCCAAAGTACTTATTTACTATAGTACTGACTAATGTATAATACTGTACACAAAGAAAGAAGTTAAATGAGTTATAATGCAGTCGAAGTGTAGCTGGCCATTTTAAAACTTACCACTGAATCTTTCTGGTATGAAATGTGATATCTGGCAATCTGGTCCAGTTCATTACATCAGGTCATTTGTATGTTCTTATTACCATTTTGATAGCATAGCACATTTTATAACCCATACATTTTACAATGGAACTATGATGCATGTATTTTCAAAAGTATAGACATACATGAAGCTATGAGGTCAAAAAAGATGAATGTCCGTAGTACCATATAGACTCAACAAATAAAAGTGTCCAAGGCTCTGAGTGAGATTTATGAATATTGTGTAAGATTAGGCCAACATGTGGTTTTGTATAAATAATCTGTTCTTAAATTAGAATTACAGTCGTTGAGTACAGTGTTGAAAATGGCAGATAGATTTTAGCTATCTTTGCTCACTAGGGAAAATGGAAAAATGTTGAGTTTGGTCAGATTTTCACTTACCTTCTGAAAAATCTTACGTTTGAGAGAGAGAAGCCTTCTGAAATAAGAATCCTTAAAGACATAACCCCTTTGGCACAAGTTTTCAAGAAACTTGTTTGATGTTGTAGACAATTATATGGCACACGTACTGTTCTAGATGTTTCATGCCAATAATATGTAAGCCATACCAAGGCTACATATACATATAGAGATGTTCCTCAGCTTACAAGGGGGCTATGTACAGAGACACCCATAAGAAATTGAAAATGCATTTAATACCCCTAAACTATCAAATATCATAGCTTACCTTAAGCTTATTTAAACATACTCAGAACACTTACATTTGCCTGCATTTGGGCAAAATCATCTTAAGCAAAGCCTATTTTATAACAAAGTATCAAATATCACATGCAATTTATTAAATATTACACTAAAAAAAAGAAGAATCGTTATATATAGAATGGTTGTAAGAATATCAGGTGTTCACCCCTGTAATCTTCTAGCTGACTGGGAGCTGTGGCTCAATGCCCCTGCCCAGCATCACAAGATGGCACCATACCACATGACACTGGCCCTTTTTATAAAGACCCAAATTCAAAGTTCAAAGTTCAAATTCTACTGAATCACTTTCACTTTCACATCATTGCCAAATATTTCATAAGTTGAATCATTGTAAATCAGGAGCCATCTGATTTGAAAGTTAAATCACAGTCACCCATATACACACAAAAAAAGGGCTTCATGTAGGGCCATCTATGTATCTCTAAACAACATAGCATTATATATCAACGGCAAAAAATGGATGCGAAGGGGACAATTGCTTTGCGTCAGTACTCTGAGCAGTAACATACATGGCCTTACTCACCTAGCAGAACTCCAGAGCTAGCTGATGGCAAGAAATTTTACAAATGTTTGCTGAACAGCTTAAGCACTATTATTTTTAACTTAGTGTGCATATCTGTTTTCTCAAGATATGTTAATTTATTTTATTGACTTATTACAAAACCAAATAATTTCCTCTTATTTAAGTGGCAGGTAAATAGAATTCTCTTTAATTTAAATCAAATGGCTTTTTAGGTTAAATATACTAAAAATTCTGAAACTTGTATTGCTTATGAATCTTTTATTGGAATCCTTATCAAGTTGTATTTTTCAAGTTTTTCCTAAATAATCTTCAATGAATTGAAAATAGTTTTTGGATTTTATTCAAGGCTATTAACACACAATTTCACTTTGTAAAATATAGTGCTAAACGTTCAACCAAAACGTTGTGTCTACCACATCCTCCATCTACGGACTGGATTCTCTCCCCAACTAGCACATATATACCATTGTTTATCTTTAGGATAAGTAAGGGTCATCTTTTGTCTTTATTCTATTCCTCGTATGCTTCTGAACTTGTTGAATTTTAATACAGTCACACCATAAGCATCACATATTTGATTCCCCTTTAAATAGTAAACAGTGCACAACCAGAGCATACCTTCAAAGCTATCAATATACTTACTCTGATATATTATTTTTGTATTTTTGTAAATTAAAATAATTAAATTATAGAACAAGAGTTTCAGGTGGTAGGTGTTGTAAGTTTTACCCAAACTGACTTTTGTCAAACTCGTTTTGGTCATCATATATGTTAAGTAGTTTTCTCAGGGTTATTTTTAGAATATCCTTGTATAATGAATATTTACACTGATATCTAGTATAAAAACCTTGCAATTAATTTTAGAAACATTAAGATATTGAAAATCAATCTACTTCTTTAATTCATTAAAGACATTTTTGGCTTGTTTCCAGTACTTTCTTACTGGTTAAAAAATGAACTTGAAGTCGTCTGAATTTAATTATTTTATGGCACTTTCCCTTTGATAAATACAAAGACAATATTCTATATTAGCTATCTGAGAAGAATTTATTTTTTTAATTTTATTTTTTTGTAAGAGAGAGAGTGATAGAGACCACAAGCAGGGGGAGCAGCAGGGTGAGGGAGAAGCAAACTCCTGGCTAAGCAGGGAATCTGTTGCAGAACTGAGTCCCAGGACCCTAAGATCTTGACCTGAGCTAAAGGCTCAGGCGTTTAACTGACTGAGCCACCCAGGTGTTCCAATCTGAGAAGAGTTCTGTATGTTATCCTATTAATATGCAGTTTAAAGTCTAGGTAATTAACTTAATTTTTTAGTGGCTATGTTCCAGGCAGAGAGTAAGAAAGAAATATTAAATCAACCATATTCTATGCATTCTAAATGAAAATAATTAATCAATCATAATAAATCCTTCTATTTATGGAATATCAACTTATAAGCTTTCCTCCATATGAACAATGCCAAATACCAGAATAAAGGGTCATCTAATACAAATAAAGGATAGAATTAAAAAATTCTGGTAAGCCATTTAATTTTGAAAAATGGAGCTATCTTGTTGCTGAGTTGTGGTTTTCAGTCACATAATATCTGATAAGTGTAGAAGTAAGGTGAGTGTTACGCGAGATGAGAAATGGTATATAATTAAGATATTTTTAAAAGTACAGATAAATACAAATTTGTAAACATAGCATTATGGAGGAATAAAAATAAATGATAGCTACACACTCTAATGTCAATAAATCTTGGAAAGTTAATAGAGAAGTAAAACAAGGACAGTGCAAAAATTATGGTACATTTTTATGAAGTTCAAACAAATTCTGTGAAACCGTAGATGGACTTAAAGATACTATTATGTATCAAATATTGTAAAAACTAAGCAAGGAAATAGCAAACATAAAGTAACCAAAGCATACAAACTTGGGTAGATACAATAGGTGTGATCATTTTCTACTTCATAAAGAGATGAGTTAATAAATAAATAAAAATAAGTAGAATTTTTAGAAGTTAATAAAACTGTGCCTGTTATTATCTTAGCTATATAAAATATATGGTTTTCTAACAAAAACGCTTATCTTAAAAATATTTAAAAATAAATTTCAGGCTAATCATAAGGTTCTATTTACTTTCCCACTGAAGGAAAAGCTGGTTGTTATAGTTGTAGTTGTTTGTTTGTTTTAGTCTCCTCCTAGTTTTTATTATTATAATGTGGAATGAGGAATGTTAGATTGAAAAGTGAATTATTTTATAGACAAAAATCATTACTTGATTCACCTCCTGGTACAGCAGATGGATCTCCTGAAAACATGCCCTTTTGCCTTATGGAAGAGTAACAGTTATGCTTACTTCTGAAACATACTTGGTGGTGGCCCTAAATAGTGACACCATAGTAAACTTTTTGAATATTTGCAAGTAATTTTTATAGTCATAGGGCTCCAAAAGGCACTACTGGTATCTTAGCAGGTATTTCAATAAAGCTAAAAGTTGCCTCACTGTTTAAAAATATTAATAAGGCACAAAACATGGCAGAAGTATTTTCCTCAGATATTATTTTTTTCCATATGCTCCTGATTCCAGACATGAAAGTTATTTTTTTTAATTTTTTTATAAAAGATTTTATTTATTTCTTTGACAGAGATCACAAGTAGGCAGGGTCAGGCAGAGTGAGAGGGGGGAAGCAGGCTGCCTGTTGAGGTGAGAGCCCGATGTGGGACTTGATCCAAGGATTCTGGGATCATGACCTGAGCCGAAGGCAGAGGCTTTAACCCACTGAGCCACCCAGGCGCCCAACAAGTATTTTTGACAGATATATATATATGCAATGTATTTTCCAGTTATAAGAAAAATGGTTCTGCTATTTTTAACCTTTTTAAAAAATTACATAATTTTTTTAAAATAAAATTTTATTTTTTAATGTTTTACTTTTCTTTACTTTTTTTTAAAAATATTTTATTTATTTATTTGACAGACAGAGATCACAAGTAGGCAGAAAGGCAGGCAGAGAGAGAGAGAGAGAGAGAGAGGAAAGCAAGCTTCCTGTGGAGCAGGGAGCCCGATTCAGGGCTAGATCCCAGGACCCTGAGATCATGACCCGAGCCGAAGGCAGCAGCCCAAACCACTGAGCCACCCAGGCACCCCAATGTTTTACTTTTCAATATACTACTTAGAATATAAAACCTATTCTATTTGGTACAAAGTTTACCGATTAAAAAATGGTAATTTTCTCATTGTGTCTTCCCCTCTCATTGCTTTATTTTGATTAAAAAATTTCACAATAAACATAACTGATGCTTTCCTTTTGATAGTCCCTCTGTTGGTCATATTGTATATGAGCCATGACAATTAGTTTTACAACATTTATTCATGTTTGTTGATATGTTTTATCATAACTAATTTTCCCTCCCTTATCTAGATTCCCCAGCTTTCAGACAGGTGGACACTTCAATAAACCATACCCAAGGGATGTATCAAGTACTTCTTAGACATTCTCTCAGATCCTTGAGGTCTCATTTTGCTTAATATTAACAAACTTATTTTAAAGTTTATATGGAGAGGCAAAGACTCACAATAGTCAACATAGTGTTGAAGGAGAACAAAGACTGAGGACTGACTTCAAAGTTTACCATAACGACGGGGCACCTGTGTGGCTCAGTGGGTTAAGCCTATACCTTTGGCTCAGGTCATGATCCCAGGGGCCTGGGAACGAGTCCCATATTGGGCTCTCTGCTCAGCAGGGAGCCTGCTTCTCCTCATCTCTCTCTCTGTCTGTCTCTCTGCCAATTTTTGATCTCTCTCTGTCAAATAAATAAAATCTTTTTTAAAAAGTTTACCATAATGATAATTGTATGCAAGATATTGTAATACCACAGAAAGACTAGATTAAGGGAACTGAATATATATTATCAATTATATTTTATATTTAACATAAAAGCAAAAGCAATACAAGAGAGCAAAATACAATCTTTTAAACAAATGGTTCTGGAGTAATGGTGAAGCTAAATGTAAATATATAAAATAAAAATAAAATAAAATAAAAAAATAAAAAAAAATCCAGGCAGATATCATACACTCTTCACAAAAATTAAATCAGATTGGATTATAAACCTAAACATGAAACATCTAGAAGGTAATATAGAAGAAAATTTAAATGACCTTGGTTTTGGAAATAACTTTAGCTACAAAAGCACAAGCACTGAATTTAAAAATGTCTACTCTGTGAAACAATGCCAAGAGAACGAAAAGGCAAAGCACAGACTATGAGAGAAAATTTGCAAAATACACATCTGGCAAAGGACTGTTAATCAAAAAGACACAAAGACCCCTTAAAACTCAACAATGGGGGAAGAACCTAATTAAAAATGAGCCAAAGACCTTAGCAGATACCTCACAAACTAAAATATTAGAGATTGCAAATAAGCATATAAAAAGATGCTTCACATCATATGTCATCAGGAAAATGCAAATTAAAACAAAAAAGAGACACCAGTACATACCCAGAATCCAGAACACTGACAACAGAACACGAAATGTTGGTGAGGATGTGGAGCAACAGGAATGTTCTTCCATGTCTATTGAGAATAAAGAATAGAAAGCAACTTGGCAGTTTCTTACAAAACTAAACATATTCTTGCCAGATGATTCAGCAGTAGCAGTTCTTGGTATTTATCCAAAGAAGATGAAATCTATACCCACAAAGATGTCTATAGTAGTTTTATTCATTACTGACAAAAGCTTGGAAGCAACCAAGATATCCTTCCATAGGTTAAAGGTCAAATAAAGTGTAGTACATGCAAACAATGGAATATTATTTAATGATAGAGAAATGAATTACCACGCCATGAAAGATATGGATATAAATATTTAATAAATATTTGATTTTAGGCTTCTACCAGTCTATCAATAGTATTAGTATATTTTAACAGTGAATGCTCAGCATTCACGAATTTACCTAATAAAATATTTTGGGTTCCATATTTTTTTTTTTTTTTTTTTTTTTTTTAAAGATTTTTTAATTTATTTATTTGACAGACAGAGATCACAAGATCACAAGTAGGCAGAGAGGCAGGCAGAGAGAGAGAGGAGGAGGAAGCAGGCTCTCCGCAGAGCAGACAGCCCGATGCGGGGCTCGATCCCAGGACCCTGGGATCATGACCCGAGCCGAAAGCAGAGGCTTTAACCCACTGAGCCACCCAGGCGCCCCTTGGGTTCCATATTTTAAATACTTCAACCTCTATGATTATATTCCTAATAATTTTGAATTGGGGTAAATAAACCTTAATTTTTTGTAACTTGTTTCTTATTGCAAAAGAGCTCAATGAAATTTTAGAAAATAAAAATTTACCAAAAAAAAGTTTAGTTTACTATTGCCAAATAATTTAAAACTTTACCATATATTCAAATACATATATTTTTCTAAATTGATTTATAGGCTACTAAAACCAAAAACTTTTAGTTATACTAGATTTCATATCATGCAATCAATGCCAGAAAGCCATCTGGCGATGACTTGTCTTAAATAGAGTTAAGATGGGTGTTATTACAATGCAAGATGGAAACAAAGATAGTATAACAATTGAGTGTTACATAACTTTTCTGTTTTGAGCAAGTTACTAATCTACAAAAGGCTTTTATCGGTGACACACTTGGGAATTTAACAAAACTTTTAAACTAGCATGTGCGACTCATTCCTGGAAAACAACACAATCAATAACACTTTCTTTAGATGAAATCATGACTATTTCTCCATTTGAATAAAAAAGGGAGCAACCCCAATAAGTTTATTGAACATGAAAAGTTGAAATGCTATAATGCTCCTAAGGAATTAAATGGTCCAGTCATGAATTACAAAAAAAGGATATAAATTACCAAAGTGTTTGTATAATTGCAATGTACAACTGCCCATTATCGTTCAATAGTGTAGGCTTGTACAAGAACTCTATAAAAGAACTCCACTTCTAAACCGTGGAAAATATGTTCCCTTTCCCCCTATATACAACTATTAAGCCATTCATTTAGCTTTTAAAATATCCACTTAATACAGGCTTTTTACTCATTTGAACAGGCAGCAGGGCTCTATTCTTATTGCTTACATCTGAAGGATAGACTTCTAGCGTAAGAGGTAAAGCCCGTAAAGTAGCCAAATAATAACAACAAAGTACAGTTAATGATCCCTTACAATCTGCCAGCTACCTTTCTGAGAATACTTCAATTAATAAAACATATAAAATACCTGACCACAAAGAGCTTGCATTCTTTTGAAATATAATAGTGAAATAAACCAATAATAGAGGGGCACCTCGGTGGCTCAGTCCATCGAGTGACTGCCTTTGGCTTGGTTCATGATCTCAGGGTCCTGGGATGTAACTCCCCAGCAAGCTTTCTAGGCAGTGGGGTGTTTTCTTCTTCCTCTGCGGCCTCTCCCAATTCTCTCTCTCTCTGTCTCCAATAAGGAAATAAACCAGTAATAGAATAATCATTGATGGTTGATGGTGATAAGTGTTACAAAGAAATACAAGAAAGGTAAAAGCCATTGGAGAATGCTGGGATGAAAGTTAATTTTATTTTGTGTTGGGTGGTTATATCTCATTTATGAGATGTTATTTGCACAAAGACCCAGGAAGTGAAGGAGACATGTCACCAAAAGGATATGGATGGCTTATAAGCACATGACAAATTTCTCAGCATTTAGACATTAAAGAAATACAAATTAAAATCATAATGAGACATGCTTACATATCTATTAAAATGGCTAAAATTATAAAGGCTAATTGTACTTCGTCTGAGCTAGATTGAGAAGCAACAAAAAATCTAAACTGTTGTTGGCATATATCATGATACCATCACTTTGGAAAATAGTTTGAAAATTTTTTAAATGCAAAATATGTTACAGTTACACAAATAACCATTTTACTTCTAGGCATTTAACCAAGAGAAACAAACCCTATGTTCATACAAGGACTTGTATATGAATTTCGTAGCAGCTTTAAGAATTGAAAACAGTGGAAATGTTCATCAATGTCCATCAATAGAGCAAAGACAAATTATGATCTATTCTTTTAAGAGATTACTATTCAACATCAAAATGAACTATTTACAATTGGAGATTCTCAAAGTAATGATGCTGAGAAAAGAAAAGCCAGGCAATGAATAGTATATACTGTGTGATTCCATGACTATAAAAAAATCTAGAAAATACAATTTTATATATAGTCACAGTCATCAAATATATTGGTGTGATTTTAGTGCCTTCTTCTGTGCTCCCATAGCTTCCTACACTTGGATCTCCGAGCATTTGTTACACCATGCGAAATACGAACTCTTTTTCTTTATTCTGTCTTACAGGAAAAAGAATCCTTGAAATTTTATGGACATTTGAACTCTTAGTTATTAGCAGAAATTCTATCACACAGTAAATTTCCAAATATAAAAGCCAGAGTTTTACAATGACTTCTAAGCTTTTACATGATCTAGCCACTCATGTGACCTCTGTGACCTCTTTCCCTGCTACTCTTCAGTCCCTCACAGTGGCCTCCTTGCTATTCCTCAGATATGCCAGGCACGATCCAACCTTATGGCCTTCAAGATAGCCAATTCCTTTGCCTGGAGTGACCTTATTGCTGATAGTTCTGGGCAAATTCATCACCTTTCCATACGTTTGTTCAGTTGTCAGCTTCATTGTAACTACCCTGATCTTCCTATTAAAATTCTTACCTCCCCATCCCCTGCCTAGCAACCTTGATTTTTCTCACCCTGATCTAATTTTTATTTTTCCCCATTGTACTCATCATTTTTGAATAAACTATGCAACTTTTATTAAGGTTTATAGCTTTTAATTGTCTCACCCTTTAAAAGAAAAGTTCTACAAAGCCAAGTATTTCATTTACCAGTGTAGTCTGAAGTAATATCTGCCATATAATAGGTTCAGTAGACTATGGGTAAATTTCAGAAAAAATTAATGTTGAGAGTATACTGAATTTCATGTCATTTCAATATTTTTTCCAAAAAATAAACTATGTAAAACATATTTTAAATTTACTTTCAAAATATTTTATAGCATATAATGGACAATATACATATGCCTTAAAAAAACAATCATATAAATAACCATTTCATACCTACTTAAAAATTGCATAATACCACACTCGTAGATCCTCTCTGAATGCTCTAAAATAACCCTTTAAAGGAAAAACATTTTTAAAAATAACAGATTTTTTGGCAAAGAATTTAATAAAAAAAAAGTTTCATTCATCTATGTAGATCATAATAAATGTTTTTAATAGGCATGAAATTATAACTCTGAAGTGTGCTAAAATGAAACCACCTGCTAAGGGTGAGAGAACAAAAATAAACATCATTTTTTCAAATAAGAGGAATTTATTACCTTTGAATCAAAGCATGTGGATTTGTTCAAACTGGCAATAAAGGAATATGGATACACAATCAATAGAATGTCATATTTTAGATGTCTAAAAGACTTCAAAGTGAAGAGTATACATTTTTTAAATGCTACATAATAAGAAGATGACAAGATGTGACAAATAGCATTTTAAAAGCTCTACTCATAATGGAACGGAAGGTGTCATTTCCCTATAATTTTATATATGTCATTAATTTACTGTATCTGGATACAACATATTACCAAACAGATGTTCATCAAAGTCTAAATCATTTTTAATGGAACATAATATTTTGAACCTACATCTATTAATCATTTTTTCGATCTAACTTTTATAGTCTCGCTAAACAATTTATCAGATATTGACAAATTTAAAAAAATATAGCATAAAAAGTCGTGTTCGAAAAGTAGATTTTCTTTAAAATTTGCATGTAAATGAAAATATTGCTGATATTTTTAAGACTTTTAATGTAATTTTATATATATTTGACCTATCAGATGATATAAAATTTTTGGAGAAAATATGACATATTTTTTTGATCTTGGTTGAAGGTATTAATAAAGAGCAACTGCTTGTATTATTTGTATTGTGATATATTAGTTAATAAACATGAATAACTGGTATAAAATATGGTTTTTTAAAATTTTATTTATTTACTTGACAGAGATCACAGGAAGGCAGAGTTTCAGGCAGAGAGAGAGGAATGGAAGCAGGCTCCCTGCTTAGCAGAGAGCCCACTGTGGGACTCAATCCCAGGAACCTGGAATCATAACAAAGAAATGATGATAAATTCCTTAAAAGACTCAAAGTTGTTCTTGACTGCTATGTTTCAAGCTCTATTCCCGGTTTGAGGACAGTTTTTAACAGGCTTGTCACTGTAGAAATCAGCTGGATGTTTAGAGGCTATCAGAACTGTGCAAAAACCTTGAAGGGGTAAAGATTGAAAATCCTTTAGAGAGATTAGCTCCCTAAGGCATTATTCATCCACACATTTTCCTCCAAACAATTAAGGCTGATGGATGAGGGGCACCTGAGGGGCTCTCTCATCACGTGGGTTGTGGGTTAAGCCTCTGCCTTCATCTCAAGCCATGGTCTCTGGGTCCTGGGATCCAGCCCCACATCCGGCTCTGCTCAAAAGGAAGCCTGCTTCCCTCCCTGCTTGCCTGCCTCTCTGCTTACTTGTAATCTCTCTCTCTCTCTCTCTTTCTCTCTCTCTGTGTCCAATAAATAAATAAAATCTTAAAAAAAAGGCTGATGGATGATAAATTATGAAAACTGCTCCCTCCAAATGATGCTTCTTCATAAGGTTTTAAGAATTTAAAATTGTAAGAATTTAAAATTGAAACTTGATCGTAGGATTTATCTTATACAATAACAACAAGTGATGGCAGTTATTATTAGTTCTGAAGTATTTGTGATTCTGAATTCTTGGCCTCATTAGTAAATTTATTTTTAATAAATTATTTAATATATAATAATATATATAATATATATTATATATAACATATATAATATATATAATAAATTCATTCATTCATTATTTATTTATTTATTTATTATTTATTATTATAATTTATTCATTTATTAACTCAAACACAAGAAAATGAATGACCAGATTGAAAAATTGGCAAGGACTGGAACAGACACGTCACTTAAGAAGATATTGAGATGGCAATAATGATATGAACAGATGCTGTGATGATCCACAGCATGTCTAATTAAGGAATTGTAAATTAAAAGAACATGAGGGGCGCCTGGATGGCTCAGTGGGTTAAGCCGCTGCCTTTGGATCAGGTCATGATCTCAGGGTCCTGGGATCGAGTTCCACGTTGGGCTCTCTGCTCAGGAGGAGCCTACTTCCCTTTCTCTCTCTCTCTGACTGCTTCTCCGTCTTCTTGTGATCTCTCTCTGTCAAATAAATAAATAAAATCTTTTTAAAAAATAAATAAATAAATAAGACAATCATATATCACTACACATTTATTAGAATGGCTAAAATCCAAAATACTGACAACATAAAATGCTTTTGACGATGAGGAACAAGAGAAACTCTCATTCATTCTGGTGAGAACACCAAAATGGTGCTACCACTTTGGAAGACAGCTGGGCAGTTTCTTACAAAACTAAACATATTCTTACCATATGATCCAGCAATCGTGCTCCTTGGTACTCACCCAAAAGTGCGACAACTTTGTGTACACAGAATCCTGCATATAAACCTGTGTTTATAACAGCTTTACCCATAAGTGCCAAGAGTTGGAAGTAACCAAGATGTCCTTCAGGAGGAGAATGGATAGATAAACTGTGGTCCATTGAAACAATGGGATATGATTCAGCGATAAAGAGAAATGGCTATCAAGCAATGAAAAGGCAAGGAACAAACTTAAAATCCGTCATAATAAGTGAAAGAAGTCAATTTGAAAAAGCTTCATGTTGCAAGGTTCCAACTATATGACCTTCTAGGAAAGGCAGAACTATGCAAATGGTATAAAGGTCAGCGGTTTGTAGCAGTTAGGAGAGGAGGAGGATGAACAGGCAGAGCACAGAGGATTTTTAGGCCAGTGAAAATGTTCTGTATGATATGCATGATATTTTAGATATATATCACTACACAGTTGTCAAAATGCATAAGATACTATACCAAAAGTGAACTCTATGAGAAAAGGTTTTTTTTAAGATTTTATTTATTTATTTGACAGGCTTTAAAGCAGGCAGAGAGGCAGGCGGGGAAAGCAGGGGTTGGGGGAAAGCAGGCTCCCTGCCAAGCAGAGAGTCTGGTCTGGGGCTCGATCCCAGGACCGTGAGATTATGACCTGAGCCGAAGGCAGAAGCCTTAACCCACTGAGCCACCCTGGTGCCCCACCAAGAGTGAACTCTAATGTAAACTGTGGACTTTGGGGTGATAATGATGTGTCAGTGTAGGGTCAGTGAGCGTGAAAAATTATCACCGTGGTACAGGATGTTGATAATGGGGAAGGCTGTGTGTATGTGGGGAAAGGGAATTTTACTTTGATCCCCAAACTACTCTAAAAAATGCAGTCTGTTAAAAAAAAAACTTTATAATGCAATATAATACAAAACAAGAATGCATATCAAGAGAGAAATAATGTTTAAAGGGAACAAAGAACTTCAGTAATGTGTACAGCCAGTAGCTAGAATCCCTGCCTCTTGAGACCCTGTGCTAGAATGCCGCCAGAACCATATAGAACTATGTTAGTCTTTCTCAGAAGCCAACAAGTGTTTGCCCAGTTAAGAGCACAGTAACAATAAGTCACGGTATGTTATAATGATTATCAATATTTTTAAAGACTTCTCAAGTTCCTTTTTGAGTAACCCTCACCCCACACTTAGAGAAAATTATCTGAGGTTCACCACTTTGAAATTCTTAATTGTTGTCCACATTTACAATAGCCAAAAAAAAAAAAATCTTTTTATTAACAAAGTGTTCAGAAGGGGGCACCACTGAAAACAATGAGAGTTTTCGCTGCCAGGACAATTTTGTTGCAGAAACAGCTGAAAGCACTCAGGTCAGACAGAGCCAAGGGATGGAGGGATTTTTAAAATTACAAAAACAAAACCAAATCAAACCAAAACAAAAATCAAAACCAATGGCCAAGATTTCAAGTTTGCTACTAAAGGTATGACATTCTCCTAGGACATGCACGTGACTTGATCAATATATTTATATATTTATATTTGAAGAAGAAGGAACTATTTGATGCAGCAAATCCACGTTGATTAAAAATTACGAGTTATGGGGCTCCAGGGTTGCACAGTGGTTTAGGCCTCTGTCTTCGGCTCAGGTCATGATTTCAGGGTCCTGGGATGGAGCCCCACATCGGGCTCTCTGCTCAGCGGGGAGCCTGCTTCCCCCCGCCCTCACTCTGCCTGCCTCTCTACCTACTTGTGATCTGTCAAATGGGTAAATAAGATCTTTAAAAAAGGAAGTACTAGGTGTGAAATACATCGAGGGTATGGGAAGGAAAATGATTTCACCTGATCAGACTAGGAAGTGCTTGAAGCCTGAATTAAAGTGCTACTAAAAGAGTAAAGACCAGGGAAATATATGGGGAAAAAATCCCTAGAAAAACAGCAATAATAACAGGCTGCTCTTTATTGATCCAGATCCTGCGGTAGGCAAAGAAGAGCTGGTTTTAGCCAGAGGATGATCTCCGTTTGTCTTCATGATCTGGCATTTCCTGCAAGCCAGGCATGGGGCTCTGCTCTAGAGCTGCAAATGCTGGGGAGCCGTCACTATCCCTTTTGTCTTCTCAGGGGGCCAACGGGCATGTCCATGGTGCAGTGTGACAGGTTTTACCACAGGGAGATAAAAGACTGCCAAGGGTAGGTTGGAGCTGGGAAAAGCCACTTAGGAGCAGATTTTCAGGGGAGGGGATAGACATGGGCAAAGCGAAAAATGAGGATGAGTGTGTCAAGTTTCAAAGTGCCAGGAGGCAGCACAGTGCATTCGGGAAACTACAGCAAGTTCATTGACAACGGACAGCTGATCGGGCAGCATCACCTGGGGATGGAGGCTGAGCCCCGGGGTTAACACTGGGGATGAGATGGTTTGTACACTATTCCAAGGAGGTGAGGCACTACACTGTGGGGGCACAGGGAGCTACCGGAGGATTTCAAATATCAGAATCATAACCATAATAGAGTATTTAATTGCATCCTAGCATTCATCAAGGGTAAGATGCACTATAGTTTATGTTCGACTAAGAAAGAGAAATGCTGTCAGTTAAACTAGGATATGTCCTCAAGTGCTAGGTGCGTGCCACCTTAAGAGATATTTAAATGGGGGGGACAAATCTTAGAACAAGTAAACTGTGGTACTAGAATAATTAAGAAAGGTCGAACGCTTGGATCAACAAAATAAGTGATTATTGCTTACCATGTGCCCCAAACTATATTAAGTCTTAGAACAAGAGACGTTCTCATCTTGATGCCACGCAGCTGTTAGACCCAAGGTACAGAGGGCAGTAGCCAATGACCAGCAGGCCCCAAGTGCCATGTGCAGACTCTAAGAATAACTGCCTTTGAGAGAGGAAACGGTTGAGAGTGGGCTTTCTGAGGTAGAGAATTACTAGCTGGGAAAGTAGGAAAATTGACACAGAATCAGAATTGATGCCCCTACATGACAGAGTTGGTGAAACTTCCCATCTCAGAGAACTTGATGCTTCTCAGAAATGTATTTTTCATTTTGGACAGAACATTCAGGATAAATATGATCTGTTCGAGATCCTGGTTCTCTCATCAGGACTGTTTCTTAGGCTTCACTGGCACAAGAAAAGGGTTTTGATAGTGCAGGGTAAATCCTGACAAAAGCAAAGCACGATATCTATTAAAAACTAACTACTCAGAATAGAACAGCAGATAAAAGGCCAGGCCGACCTGCCCCTCAGGATAGGTAAGGTTGGTCCGGTAACAGGGGTAGAGGGGAAGTGCCCATCCTCTGCTAGAAGAGCTAGAGAAGACCCCTTCCGGAGAGACCACCAGGAGAGGAGAGTAGTAGGTGCTGATGATGAAGAATATTTTAATCAGCAGATAAGGTCAAAATGACAAAGTTCCAGGATCAGAGTAAACATATGGGATTAAAAAATAAAAATTAAAAAAAAAATTTTTTTTGAAAGGACTTTTTTTTTAAAGGACTTTAAACAAAAGTCCTTTTTAAGAGACAGTTGTCTGTTTAAACCAAAAGTACAACTCACTGAGAGAATCGCCGCATTATTTATTGGGGTAGAAAGGACCTGGAATGCAGAAAGACCCATTCTGCAGAAGAAAAAATAGAATCACTAACAGGCCTCATGGCTTGCACAGCCAGTGGCTAGAATCCCTGCCTCATGAGACCCTGTGCTAGAAGGCCGCTAGAACCATCTCAACTATGTTCGTCTTTCTTGGAAGCCAACAAGTGTTTGCCCAGTTAAGAGCACGGTAACAATCAGTCACGTTATGTTATAATGATTGTCGATATCTTTAAAAGCCTTGTCTAGTTCCTTTTTGAGTAACCCTCACCCCACCCTTAGAGAAATTTATGTGTGGTTCACTTCTTTGAAATACCTCATTGTTGTTCCACATTTAAGACACAATGAAGAAAAAAAAATTGACAATGAGTTCCAGAGTTTAAAAGTCACTTGCCATTCAATCCAAATTGTGAGTTTGATCGGTTAGCGAACACTTCATAATGCACCCCTGGTAATTTTACAGAGATTATTTTTTTCTTACCTATTCTTGATTATTCTGTCTTGCAATGCAGAGAAAGCTAACTAATTTAAAATAAACTTCCGTTAATTTTGATTGTTATAAACTTAAAATTGATTAATTTCCATATACAGAGTTTAAAATGTTCACAATTTACATTAAATATATATTCTGTGTATACCTTGGAAAAATTATACTGAAAATTGAAATTTAAATGATGTTGTATATAGCTGCAAGAAGCCGCCTGTCCCATTTCATCTTACTATATAAGTTGTGTCAGGTAATTTATAAAATCCCTACTGCATAACAAATCGATTTTTTGTTGGAATGGGTAGTAATGTTTGTTCTTATTTCTAAATAAGAGTTGGTCTATGAGTGCATCTATAACTTATTTTTCCTAAGTGGCTTCATGGTCTTGAACTGAGAAAGCTCAGAACATTAAACATCAAAATAATATAATTTGACATAATTAGACATCAAGGAAATGCAATTTAAATGACACTGAGATATCACTACACACTTATCAGAATGGCTAAAATAAAATATAATGACAAGACCAAAAGAAAAAAATATACCATTTGATGATACACAATGGCAAGTTGTACCATAACTTAACCATCTCAGACTAGTGTAGTGTTAAATTTGTTTTTCTCAGCAATATTTTGGGTCACTTACCACTTTTCAAGGATTTAAAGTACTATCATTTTACTTAAAACTGTGAAATTTGGTCAGTGTTAAATTTCAATTTATGTTAAAACATTCTGTAAACTGTGTTAAACTTTGACATTTCTTCCCTCTGTTCAGTGAATAACACTATATCATATTTTGAAAAATACACTAATTTTCATTTTGAAAAATATCCCTTTTTCCTCTTATGGTAATTATTGATATGAATTAATAGTAGAATTTGATATGGTTCCATATGACCATAAATACTTTATTGTATTTTATCAAATTTAATAATGAATATAATGTACTTCTTTGGACAATTTTTAAAGACCAGTCTACTCTTAAAAAAAAACAAATGGAGACGCACTTCTTCAGTTCACACAAATTTCATTTTATTATATATAACCTCAGATAAATTTCAACAAATCATAATTTATTAAAATTATGTCTACTTAAAAATCTCATAGAAGAGTAAAACCATCAAAAATAAAAATAAACACACACAACACACACACATCACCCATGTATTGGCAAATCACAATTGCTGTAAGAATACATTAGACATTCCACAGTTAAGGGCTTAAAATTTCCATCAGTGACAAAAAGATTTGTATCCAAATGGACTGATTTTCCAGAATCCAAGAAAAAGTCTCCTAGGGTTTATTTAAAGATAAATATTTGAACAAATACTTCTTAAATTTAGGAAATTCAGAACATACGATTAAAGAATATTTGCAGTGCAGACTATATTCAATCCGTCCTTCAAAATGTGCCTTTGAGTACATAATTCTGTTTTCTCTATCTTTTTCCTCATAGTTTTGGGCTGGACCCCATGGTCACAACACTGCTCCCAGTCTTTGCCTTCCCATCTGTTGATATCAGGCATTTGGTCAGCAAAGCATATTAGTATCATAATTAATAAGCCCTTGGCACCATATCTCTGGAGCAGGGGTTGCTCTTAGCCAAGGCCCAGAGCAGTTGACTTCCCAAAGCTAGTGCTACAGCCCCAAGGACTAGGTCCCTGCCACAGGAACTCAGTCTTTTTTTTTTTTTTTTTAAAGATTTTATTTATTTATTTGACAGAGAGAAATCACAAGTAGATGGAGAGGCAGTCAGAGAGAGAGAGAGAGGGAAGCAGGCTCCCTGCCGAGCAGAGAGCCCGATGCGGGACTCGATCCCAGGACCCCGAGATCATGACCTGAGCCGAAGGCAGCGGCTTAACCCACTGAGCCACCCAGGCACCCCCACCAGAACTCAGTCTTTCATGTAATGCTAAGCAGACAAAACCAAAACAGGAAAGCTCCGACAGCTTTCACTGGCATGACTTATCTCCCACTCCCTCGACGTCCAGGCAGTACCAGATGCCAGGAGGGGTTTTGGTCCAACATATGGGAGGGAAGGAAGTAGCCACGAGCAAGTACCTGCCTCTCTGTGCCTTTCTTTCATGAGCAGGTTGTAAGGAGGAGGAAGAGGAAGGGGAAGTGAGGTGAACTTCTAAGGGTGAAGGCCTCAGGTAGGCAGCTGGCTCCTGCCAGTAGGAAAGGGACAAAGGAGAAGGCAGTGAGTCTTGCAGGGAGGGTGGGGGTTAAGTGTTACAGCTTATGACGGAATCTGGACAGGAGTAATAGGGATACTAGTCATTTGAGTCCACCATTGGCAAGCTGGGCTGGGTGTCAGGGCAGATAGGCCTCCCTGGGCAACGGCACATGAGAGAAGGTGGAATTCTTCTCTGAGGAGCAGGTGGAGCTTTGGGTGTTGGGAAAGCATAGACAGTATTGTTCCAGGGCCAAGGACAGGTCCGGGTACTCCTGGTTGGACGTCAAGGCCACAGTATGATCCAGGTCTTCTACCAGCAGCTTGAAGGTACCACATGCCAGCCACCCCTCATTATTGTGTATAACTCTCTGGTGCACTCATTGGCTTATCCATCAAATGACTCCTTCAGCAGCTTGAAAACCACCTCCACAGGCACTCCAGGTTATGGGAGGCTTCCAGAGTGAAGATTTTGCACAGGATCACCCCAAAAGACCAGAAGTCACTCTGGTGGATGTAGATCTGGACAAACATGGCCTTAGGGATCATCCACTTCACAGGCAGTCCACTGTTGGTTGTCTTTTTATAGTAACTGATGTGGTGACATCTCTGGCAAGGCTGAAGTCTGAGATCTTCATCATGTTGTCCTTTGTCACCAGCACTTCCCTGGTGGCCAGGTCTTGGTGTATGCACTTCTTGGAGGCAAGGTACTCCATGCCTCTGGCTACCTGGTAGGCACAGGATACCAGGTCCTTGGAGGAGAGTTGCTCTGCTGCATTGTGGCTGATATTGTAACAGTCCTCCAGGTCAGGAGGCCTCTGGGCCTGCAGGTACTCCTGTATGTTGTCTTTGGAGGCATATTCTGTGAGAGTGTACGAAGGACCGTCCTGTGTGCAGGACCCAGCAGGTTGATGGTGTCCTTGTGCTGTCCAATCATCTTCATCATCTCCATTTCTGAGATTAGGTTTGACAGGTCTTTCTCTGTTGCATCTGACTTCAACATCTTCACAGACACTTTAGTCAAATGGTTGGATTTGTCTTTGTCCAGCCCAATGGCCTCCTCCAACACCACCTGCCCAAAGTAGGCCTGTCTTAGGGGTCTGCCTAAACTGCCTACACCCAGCCTGTCTCAAGGCAGTTATGAACTCTAGATTATCCTCAAAAACATTAAACCACAAGCTAAAAATTCTCTTCACTAGATCTCTGTCACAGGTCTAATTTTCTTATCTTTCATCATTTATCTTTTTCCTGATTCTTATTTTCAGTATAGTTTATTTTGCTTCCAAGTGTTTCCCCTGGTTTCTGTATGCTGTTTCAGAGGGAAGAATTATCCTGTTAAAATTATATCTTGAGCATTCATTACATCTCTCAGTTAAAATGGGTTCTTTTATGGTATTGATTCATTTGAGTTTTCTCAAAATGGGAAGAATTTTCAAAATGGTGTTTTCCTGAGTGTTCAAAGTATGTCTTAGCGTCATCTTTACTCATTTTGAATTCACTTTTCAAATTCTTGTCCCTCTTTTTATCTTTTTAAATTTAAATGTTTTATTTTTACTCTTCTTTTATTTGAGTATAGTGGATATTCAGTGTTACATTGGTTTCAGGTTTTCAATATCTCCATATATTATTCGATGATCACTACAAATATAGCCACCATCTGTCACCATATAACACTATTATAATATCATTGACTATATTCTGTACACTGTCCCATATCTCTTTTTAAAATCTCTGATTTTTATGTTTTCTGTTATTCCAATGTTCGACCATCATTTTACTTGGATACTTTAATAAAATATGCCTGATTACACACTCTTTGCTGAAAACCATAGCATTGGATTAATAGTAGTCTTCTTCTTCTTCTTCTTTTTAAATTAACATATAATGTATTATTAGCCCCAGGGGTACAGGTCTGTGAATCGCCAGGTTTACACACTTCACAGCACTCACCAAGCACATACCCTCCCCAATGTTCATAACCCCACCACCCTCTCCCTACCCTTCCCACCGCCCTGGCAACTCTCCGTTTGTTTTGTGAGATTAAGAGTCTCTTATGGTTTGTCTCCCACTCGATCCCATCTTGTTTCAATTACTCTTTTCCTGTACCCCAAACCCACCACATTGCACCTCCATTTCCTCATATCAGGGAAATCATATGATAGTCTCTTTCTCTGATTGACTTGTTTTGCTAAGCATAATACCCTCTAGTTCCATCCATGTCATCGCAAATGGCAAGATTTCATTTCTTTTGATGACTGCATAGTATTCCATCATATATATATATATATATATATATATATATATATATATATATATATTTCATTTGTTGATGGACATCAAGGTTCTTTCCATAGTTTGGTTATTGTGGATATTGCTGCTATAAACATTTGGTGCACGTGCCCCTTTGGATCATATAGTAGTCTTCTTTACCTCTATCAGAACCCCAGGAAGCTTTATTTATTTATTTACTCACATAAACAGATGATCCAACACAACGTTTTTTGATGTTCAAATGTATTATAATGTCTTACCGCTTAACATTATGCTTACTGCTCTCTTTCACTGTCTTACTAAATCCACATCATCACTATGCCATTTAATCAGAAAGAACATTTGAACTCAGAATTCTCTCCATATCAAGGAATGAAGACTCCTCCCTTCTGGTTGTGCAGGTAAAATAAATGTTGATATTGTCTGTCCTGCACATACCCCATCCTGTTCACCAGAATATTTACCATCAAAATAGATACAAAATAAAAACCATACCTCACCACTTCTATTACCACGCAGTATGCTAAAAACACCATCATATGTTCCTGAATTATTGACTTGATTGATAACCCCACTTCCACACATACTGCACTCCTTTCTCCCTGCAAATTTATTTTGGTACAGCAACTTAACCTAAAAATCAATCAGATGATTTTATTCTGCTGTTGAAAGTCTTTTGGTATCTTCCCCTTTCATATTAAATAAAAACTGAAGGCGTTTCAATGTACTAGAGCATCATACGTCAATACGTTCTTCCTCTCTCCACCACTATGAACTCCTGATTGGCCTCCTTGCTTTTCCTCAAAAGTAACAGACCAGCTGTTCACACAAAGTCTATATACTTACTTGCTCTGCGTAGAGCAATCTTTTCCTTTAATATTTGTATAACACCCTCCTTCACTTCCTGGGTCTTTGTGCAAATAACATCTCACAAATGAGATATAACCACCCAACACAAAATACAATTAACTTTCATCCCAGCATTCTCCAATGGCTTTTACCTTTCTTGTATTTCTTTGTAACACTTATCACCATCAACCATCAATGATTATTCTATTATTGGTTTATTTTCCTATTGGAGACAGAGAGAGAGAGAATTGGGAGGGGGCGCAGAGGAAGAAGAAAACACCCCACTGCCTAGAAAGCCTGCTGGGAAGTTACATCCCAGCACTCTGAGATCATGACCCAAGCCAAAGGCAGTCACTCAATGGGCTGAGCCACTAAGGTGCCCCTCTATTATTGGTTTATTTTACTATTATATTTCAAAAGAATGCAAGCTCTTTGTGGTCAGGTATTTTATATGTTTTATTAATTGAAGTATTCTCAGAAAGGTAGCTGGCAGATTGTAAGGGCTCACTAAACTGTATTTTCTTGTTATTATTGGGCTCCTTTATGGGCTTTACCTCTTACGCTAGACGTTTATCCTTCAGATGTAAGCAATAAGAATAGAGCCCTGCTGCCTGTTCAAATGAGTAAAAAGCCTGTATTAAGTGGATATTTTAAAAGCTAAATGAATGGCTTAATAGTTGTATATAGGGGGAAAGGGAACATATTTTCCACGGTTTAGAAGTGGAGTTCTTTTATAGAGTTCTTGTACAAGCCTACACTATTGAACGATAATGGGCAGTTGTACATTGCAATTATACAAACACTTTGGTAATTTATATCCTTTTTTTGTAATTCATGACTGGACCATTTAATTCCTTAGGAGCATTATAGCATTTCAACTTTTCATGTTCAATAAACTTATTGGGGTTGCTCCCTTTTTTATTCAAATGGAGAAATAGTCATGATTTCATCTAAAGAAAGTGTTATTGATTGTGTTGTTTTCCAGGAATGAGTCGCACATGCTAGTTTAAAAGTTTTGTTAAATTCCCAAGTGTGTCACCGATAAAAGCCTTTTGTAGATTAGTAACTTGCTCAAAACAGAAAAGTTATGTAACACTCAATTGTTATACTATCTTTGTTTCCATCTTGCATTGTAATAACACCCATCTTAACTCTATTTAAGACAAGTCATCGCCAGATGGCTTTCTGGCATTGATTGCATGATATGAAATCTAGTATAACTAAAAGTTTTTGGTTTTAGTAGCCTATAAATCAATTTAGAAAAATATATGTATTTGAATATAAGGTAAAGTTTTAAATTATTTGGCAATAGTAAACTAAACTTTTTTTTGGTAAATTTTTATTTTCTAAAATTTCATTGAGCTCTTTTGCAATAAGAAACAAGTTACAAAAAATTAAGGTTTATTTACCCCAATTCAAAATTATTAGGAATATAATCATAGAGGTTGAAGTATTTAAAATATGGAACCCCAAATATTTTATTAGGTAAATTCTTGAATGCTGAGCATTCACTGTTAAAATATACTACTACTATTGATAGACTGGTAGAAGCCTAAAATCAAATATTTATTAAATATTTATATCCATATCTTTTCATGGCTTGGTAATTCATTTCTCTAGCATTAAATAAGATTCCATTGTTTGCATGTACTACACTTTATTTGAACTTTCACCTATGAAAGGATATCTTGGTTGCTTCCAAGCTTTTGTCAGTAATGAATAAAACTACTATAGACATCTTTGTGGGTATAGGTTTCATCTTCTTTGGATAAATACCAAGAACTGCTACTGCTGAATCATCTGGCAAGAATATGTTTAGTTTTGTAAGAAACTGCCAAGTTGTTTTCCATTCTTTATTCTCAATAGACATGGAAGAACATTCCTGTTGCTCCACATCCTCACCAACATTTTGTGTTCTGTTGTCAGTGTTCTGGATTTTGGGTATGTACTGGTGTCTCTTTTTTGTTTTAATTTGCATTTTCCTGATGACATATGATGTGAAGCATCTTTTTATATGCTTATTTGCCATCTGTAATATTTTCTTTTGTGAGGTATCTGCTAAGGTCTTTGGCTCATTTGTAATCAGGTTTTTCCACGATTGTTGAGTTTTAAGGGGTCTTTGTGTCTTTTTGATTAACAGTCCTTTGCCAGATGTGTATTTTGCAAATTTTTTCTCACAGTCTGTGCTTTGCCTTTTCATTCTCTTGGCATTGTTTCACAGAGTAGACATTTTTAAATTCAGTGCTTGTGCTTTTGTAGCTAAAGTTATTTCCAAAACAAGGTCATTTAAATTTTCTTCTATATTACCTTCTACATGTTTCATGTTTAGGTTTATAATTTAATCTGAGTTAATTTTTGTGAAGAGTGTATGATATCTGCCTGGATTTATTTTATTTTATTATTTATTTTATTTTTATTTTATATTTTTACATTTAGCTTCACCATTACTCCAGAACCATTTGTTTAAAAGATTCTATTTTGCTCTCTTGTATTGCTTTTGCTTTTATATTAAATATAAAATATAATTGATAATATATATTCTGTTCCTTTAATCTAGTCTTTCTGTGGTATTACAATATCTTGCTTCCAATTATCGTTATGGTATACTTTTTTTAAAGGTTTATTTATTTATTTGACAGAGAGAGAGATCACAAATAGGCAGAGAAACAGACAGAGAGAGAAATGAGGAGAAGCAGGCTCCCTGCTGAGCAGAGAGCCCAATAAGGGACTCGATCCCAGGCCCCTTCGATCCCAGGCCCCTGGGATCATGACCTGAGCCAAAGGCAGAAGCTTAACCCACTGAGCCAACCAGGCGCCCCATGGTTATGGTAAACTTTGAAGTCAGTCCTCAGGCTTTGTTCTCCTTCAACACTATGTTGACTATTGTGAGTCTTTGCCTCTCCATATAAACTTTAAAATATGTTTGTTAATATTAAAAAAAAAAAGAACTTGATGGAGTGCATTAATTGTATAGATAAACTTGGAAACCAGTGACCTCTTGAGCTTAGCAGGAGATAGACCATGGACATCAGTTGTCACAGTGGTACCTCTGGCAGAACCTATTGCAAATCCCTAGGCAAAATGAGACCTCAAGGATCTGAGAGATGTCTAAGAAGTACTTGATACATCCCTTGGGTATGGTTTATTAAGTGTCCACCTGTCTGAAAGCTGGGGAATCTAGATAAGGGAGGGAAAATTAGTTATGATAAAACATATCAACAAACATGAATAAATGTTGTAAAACTAATTGTCATGGCTCTTATACAATATGACCAACAGAGGGACCATCAAAAGGAAAGCATCAGTTATGTTTATTGTGAAATGTTTTATTCAAAATAAAGCAATGAGAGGGGAAGACACAATGAGAAAATTACCATTTCTTAAATGGTAACCTTCTTACAAAATGGAATAGGGTTTATATTCTAAGTAGTATATTGAAAAGTAAAACATTGGGGTGCCTGGGTGGCTCAGTGGTTTGGGCTGCTGCCTTCGGCTCGGGTCATGATCTCAGGGTCCTGGAATTGAGCCCTGCATCGGGCTCTCTGCTCCGCAGGAAGCCTGCTTCTCTCTCTCTCTCTCTCTGCCTGTCTCTCTGCCTACTTGTGATCTCTGTCTGTCAAATAAATAAATAAAATCTTTTTAAAAAAAGAAAAGAAAGGTAAAACATTAAAAAATAAAATTTAAATTTAAAAAAATTATGTAATTTTTAAAAAAGGTTAAAAAGAGCAGAACCATTTTTCTTATAACTGGAAAATACATTGTATATATATCTATCAAAAATAACTTGTCGGGTTCCTGGGTGGCTTGTGGGTTAAGCCGCTGCCTTCAGCTCAGGTCATGATCTCAGGGTCCAGGGATGGGGCCCCACATTGGGCTCTCTGCTCAACGGGGAGCCTGCTACCTCCTCTCTCTCTTTGCCTGCCTCTCTGCCTACTTGTAATCTCTCTCTCTGTCAAATAAATAAATAAAATCTTTAAAAAAAAATAACTTGTCATGGGGGCACCTGGGTGGCTCAGTGGGTTAAAGCCTCTGCCTTCGGCTCAGGTCATGATCCCAGAATCCTTGGATCAAGTCCCACATCGGGCTCTCACCTCAACAGGGAGCCTGCTTCCCCCCTCTTACTCTGCCTGACCCTGCCTACTTGTGATCTCTGTCAAAGAAATAAATAAAATCTTTTATAAAAAAATTTTAAAAAATAACTTGTCATGTCTGGAATCAGGAGCATATGGAAAAAAATAATATCTGAGGACAATACTTCTGCCATGTTTTGTGCCTTGTTAATATTTTTAAACAGTCAGGCAACTTTTAGCTTTATTGAAATACCTACTAAGAGACTAGCAGTGTCTTTTGGAGCCCTATGACTATAAAAAGTAATTGCAAATATTCAAAATGTTTAGTATGGTGTCACTATTTAGGGCCACCACCAAGCATGTTTCAGAAGTAAGCATATCTGTTACTCTTCCATAAGGCAAAAGGGCATGTTTTCAGGAGTTCCATCTGCTGTACCAGGAAGTGAATCAAGTAATGAATTTTGTCTATAAAATAATTCACTTTTCAATTTAACATTCCTCATTCCACATTATAATAATAAAAACTAGGAGGAGACTAAAACAAACAAACAACTACAACTACAACAACCAGCTTTTCCTTCAGTGGAAAAGTAAATAGAACCTTATGAGTAGCCTGAAATTTATTTTTAAATATTTTTAAGATAAGCGTTTTTGTTAGAAAACCATATATTTTATATAGCTAAGAAATAACAGGCAAAGTTTTATTAACGTCTAAAAAGTCTAGTTACTTCTATTTATCTATTAACTCATCTCTTTATGAAGTAGAACATGATCACACCTATTGTATCTACCCAAGTTTGTATGCTATGGTTATTTTATGTTTGCTATTTCCTTGCTTAATTTTTACAATATTTGATACATAATAGTATCTTTAAGTCCATCTACGGTTTCACAGAATTTGTTTGAACTTCATCAATATGTACAATACTTTTTGCACGTTGATTAAAAATTACGAGATATGGGGGCTCCTGGGTGGCTCAGTGGTTTAGGCCTCTGCCTTCGGCTCAGGTCATGATTTCAGGGTCCTGGGATGGAGCCCCACATCGGGCTCTCTGCTCAGCGGGGAGCCTGCTCCCCCACCCCTCTCTCAGCCTGCCTCTCTACCAACTTTTGATCTGTCAAATGGGTAAATAAGATCTTTCAAAAAAGATTTACTAGGTGTGAAATATACCGAGGCTATGGGAAGGAAAATGATTTCACCTGGTCTGACTAGGAAGTGGTTGAAGCCTGAATTAAAGTGCTACAAAAAGAGTCAAGACCTGGGAAATATATGGGTAAAAAATCCCTAGAAAAACAGCAATAATAACGGGCTGCTCTGTATTGATCCAGATCCTGCGGTAGGCAAAGAAGAGCTGGTTTTAGCCAGAGGATGATCTCCGTTTGTCTTCATGATCTGGCATTTCCTGCAAGGCAGGCATGGGGCTCTGAACTAGAGCTGCAAATGCTGGGGGGCCCTCACTGTCCCTTTTCTCTTCTCAGGGGGCCAACGGGCATGTCCATGGTGCAGTGTGACAGGTTTTACCACAGGGAGATAAAAGACTGCCAAGGGTAGGTTGGAGCTGGGAAAAGGCACTTAGGAACAGATTTTGAGGGGAGGTGATAGACAAGGGCAAAGCGAAGAATGGGGATGAGTGTGTCACTTTCAAAGTGCCAGGAGGCAGCACAGTGCATTCGGGAATCTACAGCAAGTTCAGGACAACGGGCAGCTGATCTGGCAGCATCACCTGGGGATGGAGGCTGAGCCCCGGGGTTAACACTGGGGGTGAGCTGGTTTGTATACTATGCCGAGAAGGTGAGGTACTACACTGTGGGGGCACAGGGAGCTACCGGAGGATTTCAAATATCAGAATCGTCACCATCATAGAGTATTTAATTGCAACCTAGCTTTCATCAAGGGTAAGATGCACTATAGTTTATGTTCGACTAAGAAAGAGAAATGCTGTCAGTTAAACTAGGATATGTCATCAACTGCAAGAGTTATTAGAATGGGGGGGGGGAGGACAAATCTTAGAACAAGTAAACTGTGGTACTAGAATAATTAAGAAAGGTCGAACACTTGGATCAACTAAAAAAGTGATTATTGCTTACCATGTGCCCCAAACTATATTAAGTCTTAGAACAAGAGACGATTTCATCTTGATGCCCCGAAGCTGTTAGACCCAAGGTACAGAGGGCAGTAGCCAACGACAAGCAGGCCCCAAGTGCCATGTGCAGACTCGAAGAGCAACTGCCTTTGAGAGAGGAAACGGTTGAGAGTGGGCTTTCTGAGGAAGAGAATTACTAGCTGGGAAAGTAGGAACATTGACACAGAATCAGAATTGATGCCCCTACGTGACAGAGTTGGTGAAACTTCCCTTCTAAGACATCTTGAGGCTCCTCAGAAATGTATTCTTCATTTTGGACGGAACATTCAGGATAAATATGATCTGTTCGAGTTCCTGGTTCTCTCATCAGGTCTGTTTCTTAGGATTCACTGGCACAAGATAAGGGTTTTGATAGTCCAGGGTAAATCCTGACAAAAGCAAAGCACGGTATCTATGAAAAACTAACCACTCAGAAGAGAACAACAGATAAAAGGCCAGGCCGACCTGTCCCTGCAGGATAGGTAAGGTTGGTCTGGCAACAGGGGTAGAGGGGAAGTTTCCATCCTCTGCTAGAAGATCTAGAGAAGACCCCTTCCGGAGAGACCACCAGGAGAGGAGAGCAGTAGGTGCTGATGATGAAGAATATTTTAATCAGCAGATAAGGTCAAAATGACAAAGTTCCAGGATCAGAGTAAACATATGGGATTAAAAAATAAAAATTAAAAAAAAATTTTTTTTGAAAGGACTTTTTTTTTAAAGGACTTTAAACAAAAGTCCTTTTTAAGAGACAGTTGGCTGTTTAAACCAAAAGTACAACTCACTGAGAGAATCGCCGCATTATTTATTGGGGTAGAAAGGACCTGGAATGCAGAAAGACCCATTCTGCAGAAGAAAAAATAGAATCACTAACAGGCCTCATGCCTTGCACAGCAGGGGCTAGAATCCCTGCCTCATGAGACCCTGTGCTAGAAGGCCGCTAGAACCATCTCAACTATGTTCGTTTTCCTTGGAAGCCAACAAGTGTTTGCCAGGTTAAGAGCACGGTAACAATCAGTCACGTTATGTTATAATGATTGTCGGTATCTTTAAAAGCCTTGTCAAGTTTCTTTTTGAGTAACCCTCACCCACACTTAGAGTAATTTACCTGTGGTTCACCTCTTTGAAATACCTCATTGTTGTTTCACATTTACAATACCCTAAAAAAAAAAAAGAAAAAAAAATCTTTTAATTAACAAAGTGTTCAGAAGGGGGCGCCACTGTAAACAATGAGAGTTTTCGCTGCCCTGACAGTTTTGTTGCAGAAACAGCAGAAAGCACTCAGGTCAGACACAGCCAAGGGCTGGAGGGATTTTTAAAATTACAAAAACCGAACCAAATCAAACCAAAACAAAAATCAAAACCAATGTCCAAGATTTCAAGTTTGCTACTAAAGGTATGACATTCTCCTAAGACATGCGAGTGACTTGATCAATATATTTATATATTTATATTTGAAGAAGAAGGAACTATTTGATGCAGCAAAACCATAGTGCAAGGACCAATGCCGCGCTTCCCAGAGAACCCCAAGCTCTTTTTCTAGAATGGCCATATGCGTATGCCTCAGGCGTCCTCTTTTCACTCCCTTTGTGGATCACCTACCATGGAGGTCATGTAATAACCAATAACCAAAAAAGAAACAAAAAACCAAAACATCCAGGTCTAAGTGATTCGTGGGTGCCATCATGCAATGGCGGACCCTGCCTGGAGAGGAGGAGACTGCTTAAACAGATGGCGGGCAAGCATCTCAGCCCAGGCCTGTGCTGGGGAAGCTGGTTCCCGGCTTTGGGCACAATCAGGAAGCCAGCGAAGTGACCCGAGAGTGCAGCCGGGGTTTAGAGCTGATGATCTTTTTGCAGCCAGGCAGCAGGTGGACACCCGCTCGGGGAGCCAGGCTAGGAGGCCGCTCAGCGCTGGCGCTGGCCACCCTCGCAAGCCCCCCGGGCTTTCCCGGTGCCCGTGCCCCGGGCCCGCGCCTCAGGACGGAGGGGGAGGTGGGCGAGGGCGTGGGCGGTCCGGAGAAGGGGCTTTGCTAATTGCAGAATTCGGGAGTGAGCTCGCGGAGGGCGCAGCGGAGAGTCTGAGAGGAGGTGGAGGAGCTGGCGGAGGAGGGGCGCGCAGCTCCGCTGTGCTCTGCTGCAGCCCAGTCCGCACTGCAGGACACCAGCACTCCCGGGCTCCAGCCCAGCTCCTAGGCTGCGCTGTCCCGCTCCCATGGCCCGGCCCGCTGCCCCGCCCTGCCCCATGGCTTCTCAGGACGACCCTCTGTGAGCAGGTAAAGTGACACCGCGCTGCGCCCTCACCTGGAGCAGAAAGCGCGGGCCGCGAGCTCGCGGGGGTGTCGGGACCCAGCCTCCCGCGACCACCGGGGCAGTGGGACCACCCCGGACGACGCGCCGCACCTGGGTCCCCACGGGGTCGGGCCGGGGATGGAGCCAGGCGAGGTGCCCCCCGCAGCGAGCGCAATAGCCCCCTTCGTTTGGCACCCCCACGCGCGTGTGCCGAGGACCCCCTTCCCTCATCCAGAGCTGTGGCCCCGCCACTTTTGTACTGGACTTGGGATCCCAGGTAGAAACTAGTCCCTCAGACCTCCCTGGCAGCAAGGAGCACAGGGAGGGATTCTCAGTTTTTCCACCCCCCCCCCCGCCCCCCTCCTCCTTTGGCTCTTCCTCTCTCCACATTCACAAGCCTTCTGGCCTCCCTTTCCTCTCCCCATTGTCACTTTTATTAAATGGTTTTGTTCTGCATGTTGACCCGCAGAGCGATTTCATGAATGAATATACATACAGGAAACTGAGTCGGAGCCCACCTGTGGAGGCCTTTCATTAGAATGGTCTCTGGTTCTAGCCTCAGTTCAGAATACTGCCTGTACCTGAGGACCGAGTCCAGATGTTTCTTTCATCTCTGACTTGAATTTGAAATCCTCCTCAGACTTCAGCCTCTGGGATTGCTCCTGTCCTTGCTCTCTCACTGTCTCGGTGGGGATCCGCCATGAGTGTTGAACACAGGAATGAATGAATGATATATACCCCCAGGTCGCTGGGGCTTTTTCTTGTTTTGCTGAGGTTGGAAAGTCTTGGGAGAGACCCCCTGTATGCAGATACAGAGCTGCATGCAATTGTTTAGATAAACGTGTTCCCCACTTAATTGCTTGGGCATTGAACATTTCGCTTTTAACCTGTGGCTTGAGCAGTTAGGAGGATACAATCTGGAGGTGAATCAGAAGATGGCTGAATCCACATGGTGGTGGGCTGGGTTTGGGAGATTTTCCTGGAGATTCTAAAGAAAGATCTAAATTCTTTCAATGGGGAGTGGTAAACATTTTATCAATGGGAGATGGAAAATAAATTGGTTAACCTTTCCCTCCCCAACAAAATCCATTATTTGAAAAAACAAAAAAGGAAGTGAAGGGAGAAATCCTCCCACTCCCATGCCCACTCACCTCCATAGCCACCTCCTCTTCCAAGAACTAACAGACAAGGTGCCAAGAAGTGTTAGGTACCAGCAGTGCAGCAGTGGTCTCAGAGCTCATTCAAGGATCATGGTGAAAGGCATTCAAAGAGATTGTGGGGGCACAGGGATCTAATTAAGGGGGACAAGTTTAAGGTTTGCCTGGTCCCCTAAAAATTAATGGCACTAGAGAAGATGAGCTTTGGGAACTATAGCTTAATGGATACAACGTGTAAAAAGCTTCAGTGAGTCATGGTGGGAAGAGGCCATGAGGGCAGCAAAGACAGTCTTAGATGATGTTATTAATAGCACTACAGGCTCTAGATTTCCTGTGGTGGTGTTCTTGGCAAGACCAGCGTGGCCAAAGTGGATACTCACAACCTGGAACAGAGGGTCTTGGAGATCCCAGCAAGTGTGGTATGATGAGAGCCTAAAATGATAGGAGGTGTCCTTTGGAAGGACTGTCTTCTTGACTTTAAAAGGGAGAACCCAAATCTGTAGGTGAAATCTTCTTGGCTACAAAGAAGGCCGAGGCCTCCTAAGGTCAAGGTCTCCTCGTCACTTGCAAAGATGTCGAAGAACATATTCAGACATTTCAAAGATGTCCTCATGTCCATCCGTTCCCACTCTGGAATTCTATCAATAAGGTGAGAGTTCCTCTAGTTGGAAAAAAGATCTAAAAAGACTTCCATTTCTCATGTAATTTCTGTAACCTCCAGGACACACCCACCTACTCCTTCCAGGGCTGTAATGAAGCTACAGCTGGTGCCAATTTGTGGAACTCATTAAAGGCTATTTTCCCTTATATACCCCCGGACCAAGTTCCCATGCTCCCTCACCTGATTTCCTGCACTCACCTCCCACCTGGTGTGTTCACACCTGCACGTGCCTTTTACCAACCCCTTTGCCAAAAGGCAGCCAGAGTGACCTTTCAAAGACCTATCAGTTCCTGGCATTTGTCTCCATAGAAAACTGCACTGATCTTCTAACAAATTCTCAGTCCTCCAAAGGCATCCATAATCCTCCCATCCGTCTCTTCTTACCCTTCCAATTGACTGATGCCTGTTCTGCCCTGTCTTTCTGCCCTTCAACCACGCTGCCTCCCTCTTCCTGTGGAGACCCCTCATGGTGCCTGCCTCCAAGCACAGGTGATTCCCATTGATGGGAAGACCCTCTTCCTCTCCCCCATCTCACCACTCCAGTTACTCCCACTTATTCGTGAGCTCACAAGCCCCATGGTACACACTCTCCATGCAGCCTGCTCTCTCTTTTCTAGCACTGGCCTCCGTTTCTAGCTGTGGTTGTGTCACGGATGTCCCTCCCCAGCCTGCCTCCAAGCTCTCCATCCGTTTAGCTCCAACACCTGACACAGTGCCTGGCACGTAGTAAGCCCTGGCTAGCTTCTAAAGCCTCACTGAGGGACTGACAGCGTTTTTAAAATGTCACCACGTAGCCTCCAAACTGTAGGCAGAAAAAGCTTTGCCTGGATTGACATTTTAGAGACGTATTCGTCAAGTTAGATGTGTTCACTGACTTTACATTATAAAATTAAAAAAAAAAAAGGACCTCTGTATCGATTCGCATCTAACGAAGGCACATGTATACTATTAGACCACATTATGAGCTTAATGGAAGGAGACAAGATTTTTTCGCTATGAAAATGTATAAGACTGTTGAGGTCATGTGGAAGGAAATAGTCGGTTTGTTGGAGCATTGTTATCTTACTCTATCACAACCACTAATAAAAATCTGACACGGGGTGAGTCAGAATTGTCTGTCGGAGATGAGTTAGATCTGGCTCATGTTCATACAGACATGAAAGCCAGGAACGAAGAAGCAGGCTTTGAAAGCCTGGGTTGAGGAGGCTGTGTGGTTCACTGCGATGAGCTAAGTGCCCAGGGCCACCGGCAGACATGCAGGCCTGTGTCCTTTGTTCTGGGGTACCTCTTGCACCATGTGGTGAGGCTAGCAGCTGGGAGCAGCTCAGGACAGGACCAGGTGGCATCTTACCTCTCGCACCCTCCTGTGGGCTCCAGTGGGCTCCAGTGGGCTCCAGTGGGTCCCAGGGGACAGCCTGCCTTCCTTGCAAAGCCCAGTAGCACTGGGAGCAGAAACTGGGACCAAAGAGTGAGCATCCTGTTTGACAAGCTGGACCAGCCACCTCTTCTTCAGATTCAGGGGGAGCCCTGGCCTGCTGACTCCTCCCTTCTTCTTTTCCCCTTTCCTCCCTCCCTCCCTCTTCCCTTCCCCTCTCTCCATCCCTGGTGGTGCCCTTTCCTGATGCCCAATTCATCCCTTTTCCTTTCTTACATGCCTGTCTTCTAGAGTTTCTTCTCTCCTCACAATTACTTCCCTTCGTCTGAATCTCCTCTTTGGTCCCTTTGTCCCCGCTCTCTGCTCCTCCTCCCCTTTGCTGGCCCCTGTTCAGCTCCATCCAGACTGCAGGCAGAGCTGGACAAACATGCTCACTCGCTAGCTCAGCCACCCTCCAGAGAAGTCACTCTTCGGTGGCCACCTTCCTGACCCCCTGGTCCTTTCTCCACTTATTCAGCTATTGCTCTGAAGTCTGAGGAGGACAGAGCGGGGCTGCCGCAGAATCAGGCCAGAGGAGAAACCAAACCATGTGTCCACACTGTCCCCCAGTACTGCTGCTCTGAGAGCTTTCGGAGTCCTCAACAGGGTTAGGATTTAGGGGCTTCTTCAAAACCGGGAGTGAAAACAGCCATAGGTCAAAAGAAAAGCTATGGCCCCCCCACAAAAATAATAATCACAAATGAAAACTAAGTTAGCTCTGAAGTCCCAAAGTCGAAAAATTGCCTTGAATCTGTCACTAGAAAGCACCCAAGGCCTCACTCTCTGGGTTCTGGGTGCCCTGGGAATGGCAGGAGGCTCTGACCCCCTTCCCACTTCATCCACTCCCAAACAACGTCCTCTGAGGTGGTCTTCAAACTTCCTCTGAGAAACTGTCTCTGGGAACTGTAGGCCCTCAGCTACTGGGACGAATGAGGGTGATATCAGGACCTGATGGGCAACTTTACCAGGAGACTGTGGCTTCTGGATGCAGTCCTCAGGTCCCATGGTCTGGGTGAGATCAGGGTCTTTCAGTGGAGGAGGACAGATGAGATTTCAGATTTTGAGTTGATTCTGGGATGATTAGTGTTTTGGAGGGCATTGGGTGAAAGTATTTTGCACACGGGAAGGACACGAATTTGGGGAGCCTAGAGTGGACTGTTAAGAGCTGACCTGCATTTCCCCCAGAAACCTTGCTGCTGTCCTTATATCTGGTACCACAGAACGTGAACTTATTTGGAACTAGAGTCCTTACAGATGCAATCACATTACAGTGAGGTGGTTAGAGTGGGCCCTAATCTCCTGTAACTGACCTCCTTATGTAAAGGGAAAATCTGGACAGAGAGATGCCCCTACTGTCAGTGGTGGGCAGTGCATGAACTTCTAGAACCCTGACAGTAGTGGAAAACAGACTCAGGCTGGGCACTAGGTAAATGGGAGCTCTAGTGGAATTTCAGATGAAGATGCTGTGGACCTCGGCTTCCCAGGTCATAGTGACATTAGGATTTCAAATTCAAGTCAGAGATGAAAGAAACATCTGGACTCGGTCCTCAGGTACACACAGTATTCTGAACTGAGGCTAGAACCAGAGACCATTCTAATGAAAGGCCTCCACAGGTGGGGTCTCACAGGTGGGCTCCGACTCAGTTTCCTGTATGTTCATTCATGAAATCGCTCTGCGGGACAACATGCAGAAAAAAACCATTTAATAAAAGTGAAAATGAGGAGAGGAAAGGGAGGCCAGAAGGCATGTGAATGTGGAGAGAGGAAGAGCCAGGGGAGGGTGGGGGAGGGGGGGCGGAAAAACTGAGAATCCCTCAGGCAGGGTGTGCCTTTGCATGATGGCAGGCGCGAATAACTTCGACCTGGATGTTTGGGTTTTTTGTTTGTTTTTTGGTCATTGGTTATTACATGACCTCCATGGTAGGTGCTCCACAAAGCGAGTGAAAAGAGGACGCCTGGTACATAGGCATATGGCCATTCCAGAAAAAGAGCTTGGGGTTCTCTGGGAAGCGCGGCATTGGTCCTTGCACTATGGTTTCATAGAAAAGGGATTATGCACCAACTTACTTAAATGAGCATGGGTTGAAATCCTTTACTGAGAATAAATACTTAAAACAGTTATCTCTTAACTAAATCTATCATCAACCATAAATCTATTGCACGAAGGTTTACTGGCAATTTAAATGCAATAGCACTCTCTTCAGGGATTTAAATAATCCGTGTCTATCTTGGCACATGAGAATGCAAAGATAGGAAATGGTTTGTAGAAGATCATTTAATGGCTTTTACTATACGCTATCAGCAATTTATCATAAAGGAACGGCCCCCAGCTAAAAACTCAGCTTTGAAAAATGCATAAAAGCAGCAAACATTTACATACCCTCTTGGTGACCAGAGGCCTGCTTTGTGCCTCTGATCATCTCTTTCATGGTTCTGAGGCCCATGGCACTCAGTAATTTAGTGTCTTATTCTCTCGAATAGGCCATTGAAGAAATACCAGGCCCAGAGAAGAAGGTCCTGCTGGGTGTTTGAAGAAAGTACAACCTTTTAGATGAAGCTTTCTGGGGAATTTGTTAGTGGTTTGGTCTGCTTCTGATAGGAAGGGAAATTTTTTTTTTAGATTTTATTTATTTATTTGACAGACATAGATCACCAGTAGGCAGAGAGCAGGCACAGAGAGAAGTGGAAGCAGGCTCCCCGCTGAGCAGAGAGCCAGACATGGGGCTCAATCCCAGGACCCTAGGATCATGACCTGAGCCGAACGGAGAGGCTTTAGGAAGGGAAATTTTTTTAAGACTATTTTCTCTTTGAATCTGTTTTGAGGTTTGGTTTGTGGTTCTTTCTGACTTCTCATGAAGATGGAATTACTTCTGAGGTTGGTTGTCACGAACCGCATATCAAATCGAGCTATCTTGTTAGCCATAAATACGTAAATAAAAAAATAAAAGCTCAAGTGTTGGTATAACGCTATTATGCTTTTCAAAACCCCGAACTATAATTCCTGTATCGTGGTCATTCTTTATCAGATCAAACAGGAGAGAGGTGGCAGAAACGCACTTTCAGGTTAATTTTTTTTACAAGGAAGATGGACTTCTGAACCTACTTTGTTATTCCCTTTCATTCAATTTCCCTATACCTCCTTTTCTATGAATTGTAACGGTAACCCATCATTATTTTTATTGTTAGCACGTGCTTTGTCAACCATAAAGTGTATGCTATAAATGGGAGTGCTTTTCTTTTTTTGCAGTTTACAAAAAACTAATTTTTTTAAATTTATTTTTTATTGATTTTCAGCATAACCGTATTCATTCTTTTTGCACCACACCCAGCGCTCCATGCAAGCAGTGCCCTCTATAATACCCACCACCTGGTACCCCAACCTCCCAAACCCCCGCCCCTTCAAAACCCTCAGATTGTTTTTCAGAGTCCATAGTCTCTCATGGTTCAGCTTCCCTTCCAATTTCTCCCACCTTCCTTCTCCTCTCTAACTCCCCATGTCCACGAAAAACTAATTTAAAAACATTCATCCACCAGAGTACCCAAAGGGCTCCCACATAAACTATCTGTCGTTACATTATGTCTTTCTGCTTTCGCTTCTATTGCTGTCCAAACAATGTTTTAAAACATTCTTTAAAATGGGCCTTTTTAACAAGATTTTTACAAAAGATTTAATTTATTCATTTGTCAGAGAGATAGCACAAGCAGAGGGAGAGGCAGGCAGAGTGGGAAGCAGGCTCCTGGTAAGCAAGAAGCCTGATGGGGGACTCGATCCCAGGATGCTGGGATTATGACCTGATCTGGAGGTAGACAATTAACCAACTGAGCCATCCATGTGTCCCTGAAATGGGCATTTTTGACATTTCCTGATAGCACCTACACACTCATGAATCTCAGATTCATGATATATGGGGCTAGTGGACTTGACAATCATGGAGTCAAGCATGCTGGATTTGACTCACGGGCCTGTCACTGTGAATTTGGGTGGCTTGCTAAACTTGCTACATAGAAACCCAAGCATGTAAGAATTTGCAGGATTGTGACAGTTCAGTGGTATAATGTATACATATAAATACCTAAACCAGTGTCTCTCACAAAGTAGGTCGAAATAGACCAGCTCCCTTCCTGCCTTCATTCTGTCCTTGGAATTCCGTCCCTTGGGAGAAGTTCCTACTGCCTTTGTTACAAGAAATGAACGATATTTACTACACTGTTGGTGCATAGCATGGATCAAGAAATTGAGTGATAGTATTAACATACTTCTTGAACTGCCCATTGCCCCCCAAGCACCAAATAAAATGTCATGCTCTGGGGAAACCAAAGTGAGAGGTCCCCAACTTTTAGGAGTTATGGACAGGAGAGAGATGCAAATACTGTGTCAGTGTAGAACCAGGCTAACTAATGTCTAAACCAGGAAGAGAATGTGTGTGGAAGAAAGGCACTGATGATGTATAAAGCCATTTGGCTGGATGGTGACTTCCCTCAGACTGACAATTTGCCATGAAAGCTTCCAGGCAAATTTGAGATCTTTATTAGTGACAATATGGCTATAGCCTTAAGGGGAAGAAAAAAACCAAAAACCGAAAACCAAAACACACATGCACACAAACTGTTGGTCTTGTGTCTTTTCACAAATAATGACAGTTATCAGAAATTTTATCTTTAAATGGGGAAAACAGCAACTGAAAATGTATTTCATTTGATTCATCACAGAATATGGTGTTTTTGTTCATTTCACACCATTTTTGTTAAGTTTTATTTAAATTAATGCAATCTGAGATAAAGTGTTAATATTCCTGAGGGTATGGACATTGTATACAAATGAACCCAGCTAAGTGGGCTCCTGGACAGGGTCTGATCTATTTATAAAAGTAGCTGGAGCTAAGTGGTTTGTTCCAGAAGAAGATAACGCCTTCCCTCCGTCGCATTTGCCTTCTACAGCCTAAGTGGGAGTTAATACGTTCACTTGTCTCCTTCAATTTTGTCCAGAGTGTGTTAAAGCAGTCATAGGGGACCTGGGTAGTTTTGCCATCTGCCTTCTCATAACAATGCCCCAGTTTTCTCCTGGAGAATCAACGTTCCCGCTTTCAGTCCATGCACTTAGGCAGCGGCAACTTCACACTGGCTCCTGACTCTAGCAGTGGCATGTCACCCACTAATGGCCTTTGAGAACATCACTGAGTGAGCCGTGAGTTTAGTAGATGCACGAGACCTTTGCTGGGTCGGTGAGGAGGTGGGTCTCTGAATAACTAGCCCGAGATCCACTTGTGTGTGGTGGAACAAATGAGCAGTGATGTGTTGGCCAGAGTGCCCATCCTAGAGAGCCCTGAATGCCAGACAAAAGCATTTGAGACTATTATTTCAGGCAACAGGAAGCCAGGAAGCTAGTTTTGAAAAGCAGCACATGAAAATGTGTGTTTTTGGAACATTAGTTGGGCAGCTGTGTGTACGATAGAGTGGAGGGAGGAGAGAACGCGATCCCTGAGTGCATTTAATTTTTATGATGCAGTGTAATTTATTATGAAGTTGAATTTGCATCCTTATCCAAACGTAAGGGAAACTCCTGTCCAAAACTGTAAATGTTTTTTGGTTGCCTTTTTTTTTTTAAAGATTGTATTTATTTATATGACGCAGAGAGAGATCACAAGCAGGCAGAGAGGCAGGCAGAAAGAGAGAGAGAGATGCAGGCTCCCAGCTGAGCAGAGAGACTGATGCAAGGCTCCATCCCAGTACTTTGAAATCATGACCTGAGCCAAAGGCAGAGGCTTAACCCACTGAGCCACCCCGGTGCCCCTGGTTGCCTTTTTAAGCATTCCTTGTCTCACATGAAGTGATTACAAATTTGCAGATGTGCATTAAAATGATGTATTCCAAAATGTTAATAGAGGAATTAAAAAACTTATTAAGTAAAATATTATCATTTTTGTTGATTTGAAGCCTATTTGACAAGGGACATAGCATTCTGGTGCATATATGTAAACATGAATAAGTATTTTTTAAAAAAATCTTTATTTATTTATTTGACAGAGATCACAAGTAGGCAGAGACAGGCAGAAAGAGGGAGGGGGAAAAAGGTTCCCCGCTGAGCAGAGAACCTGATGTGGGGCTTGATCCCTGGTCCCTGAGATCATGACCTGAGCTAAAGGCAGAAGCTTAACCCGCTGAGCCACCCAGGTGCCCCTAAACATGAATAATTCTTAAAGGTTCCTCTACTCACTTATATAGAAGCCCTTTTCCAAACAGAAGATTAAATCTCTCTTGGCTACTCCTATCAGCTTATTCTGAATTATTTTCCATCCAGAAGCATGAACTAGAAAACCACAGTTTTTACACAGTGTTTGGTTTTCCACCAAGAGAATCACATAATTGGTGGTGATTCAGTGTGGTGTGTTGCTAAAAGCATTTCCAATGCTGTGGATACAAGAGGGTACTGCAGAGAGGTAAGGAAACAGGAGAAAAGGTATGGCTCTCTAATGAGCACTTTATTCTAGAATTTTCCTCCAGCCTTGGGAGCTCACCACTCACAAGTGTGTGCTGGTGCCTTGATCTCATGGGCCACAGTGCTCAGCATCTTCCAGCTGCTTTTTTAGTGAATACATATGTAACAATTGATTTCTTGCCCCAGACGTTGAGAGAAAAATCTGTTCAGAGGGATGGACTCTCTAAACCAACACCAGAAAACACTCTCTGTAGTCTTTTGTTAAATGAAAAAATATGGCCAGAAAACCACTTTTGACAGTCTACTACATACAGCAAAATGTAAATCTTAATTGAAATATGTTCTCTCAGCTGTGCTTAAGCAACTGAGTCCTGAGCTTTTCAGGTTTTCAGTCTGAAAGAGTACACCTCTGGTGCTCTGAAAGGGAAGAGAAAGGACACCCTGTTCTCCATATAAATTAAAGAAGAGAAATCTGTGCATTTAAGTGGGCCATATAAAATTTATCAAGCAATTACCTCCTAACTCCTTCCTATCCAAATTACCTGATATTTTCTCCCTACTCCTTTATTCCACGTTACTGCCTTTTCCAGGATTCTGTCTCACATCACAACAGGACTTCTGTTATTTCCTTCTTGCAAGCTAGTTTTGTTTTCTGCATCTAAAAAAATGAACAATCACTGTGTATTTCAATTCCCATTTTCCTCAAATGCATTGATTCTTCTTATCTATTACTCTTTTCTCATACTCAGTGTCTTTGTCTTTATGGGGTTTGTACTTTGCTTTTCCCCATCCTTTACTGCCATTATATAATCAAATCTAATAAGTTCTTAGAGAAAGTTAAAAATTCCTGCATAGCCACACGTGAACACAAAGTCACTGATTTTTAGCAAACCTATAAGATAGTCAGACATCCATTCAATTTCTTTTTTTTAAGATTTTATTTATTTATTTGACAGAGAGAGATGACAAGCAGGCAGAGAGGCAGGCAGAGAGAGAGAGGAGGAAGCAGGCTCCCTGCTGAGCAGAGAGCCTGATTTGGGGCTCGGTCCCAGGACCCTGGGATCATGACCTGAGCCGAAGACAGTGGCTTAACCCTTTGTGCCACCCAGGCATCCCTCCATTCAATTTCTTAACTGAGTCTCAAATGCATCCTGAGTTCTAACCTAAACCTAAGTTCTACTTGTTACACGTTGTTATATGACCAAATTCTTTCAGTTCAGTATTTTGTAACATTTAAATATGAATCAATTGATGCTTTGTCTGTGTATTTCTATAAAAATAATTTGAATACTGTAGATTTATTGTTATATTTATAGATTAATAATCAAAGTTTCATCAGTTGAAGTTTTTGAAAATTTCATATGTAATGATTAACCTAAAATGATACTGCCCAAAATCCCGCTGATATCAAGGCCCAACACCTGATTATAGCCAAACCTGTGGTGGATAGTTCCACAGGAAATTGCAGTTACTTAACACTGATAGCATCTCATGCTCTATCTCTCATTTTAGAATGTGTCCAACACAACCCAAAATTGTAGGAGAGTTAATGTCCTCTGAGGACAGCTCTCAGTGAAGTGGAAATAAGAACCATAGATAAAATTGTCAGTTTTCAGGTCTTCATGAGGACAACTTAAAGAAGTTTCTCAGGACCTTTCAGTAAAAGCAAGCCTTCATTTTCTATCCACAACAATTATATCAACAATGTACCTCTTTGACAAAGTTGCTTCTTCACTGTATCACTTTCCCATTCTTTTCTACCTTGGATAATCTCCCAGATAAACTAACAGTACTCAAATCCTTTGTCCTACTCTTTGCTCTCAGGATAAATGGAGCCAAAAGCCTTAGATTAATATCAAGTTCTGAATGGGATATTAGAGCAATATCTGTCCAGATTTTCATAAACATAGGGACCTTTGAATTATCAGGCTATAAATAAGTTCTAAATGGAGGGGGCAAAAGCAAAAAGTAGAAATTTTTAAGTTTGATTTTTAATCATGATTAATTGACTTTATTGATTATTAAAAATACTAACATTATAAAAGTGTGGATCTTTGTAAAACAATGTCATAATGTAAGAAATAAGTTGCATAGTCCTTTGGAGAATATTAAACCAAGTGTTCAGGTGCCATCTAATTTCTTGTTTACTCCAGAACTTTGGTGTGCATTATCTTGACGAATAGGATTTTTTTTTTAAAGATTTTATTTATTTATTTATTTGACAGAAATCACAAGTAGATGGAGAGGCAGGCAGAGAGAGAGAGAGAGAGGGAAGCAGGCTCCCTGCTGAGCAGAGAGCCCGATGCGGGACTCGATCCCAGGACCCTGAGATCATGACCTGAGCCGAAGGCAGCGGCTCAACCCACTGAGCCACCCAGGCACCCCAATGACGAATAGGATTTTGAAGTCCAGACAGACTAAAAGAAAACTGATCCAAATGTGTGTGTTTATATTTCTGCTTTTGTGGTAAAAATCAAAGTGTGATTGCTGGTTTAAAATGCTAAAACTAATAATGTTCATGGCCTCTATTATAAATTTTCTAATTGTAGGGGAAAAATCCAACAAACATAGAATTAATTGATTTGCAAATCCTCAAAGAGCTACAGTATCAGGTAGTGGTATGTTCTGATTCAACAGCATCATAATGCAGGATTTTATATGTGTGGCTAATGGATATTTTCATGAATGTTTGCTAGCTAGTCAGCCAATACAGAGAAATATTAGGTAGGGTAATTACTCACAGTTGTGTTTAATAAAATGAGAGAAAATTATCAAATGACAGTAATAATAATAATCCTATAGCAGGCTAAATAATTCAATGATAATTCCAAGTATTAATCTAGCTTTCTTCCCTGATTATGACTCTTCTCTCCTTTATCATAATGGGAGTAGTAGATTGTCTGCAATGAATTGTGAAAACCCAGCAGTGACTTTGGCAGTGAAGGCCTCCCATCCATTTTGATAGGTTAAAATGATTCTGGTTGGTCTTGAGCAAATGTGTCAATTTTTTTTTCTGTGTGTGTCATAAAGAAAGAAGCAATAGTAATTCTTGCTGTTATTCCATGGAGCCAATAAAATCATACTGCCAACAAGAGGCTGTTGACACCGTAAGTGTAGTTAACTGTCTTGAAATACTAGGCCTCGAAATAAAATTCCAATATTTCACATAACCTCTTTCTTTTTAAAGAAAAAAGAAAACAAAACAAACAACTATACTGCTTACCTTTAGGGCCCTGCTGTTGTGTAACTATTCTTGAACATGTCTACTGTAAGTGTATATATATATATATATTTTTTTCTGTGCAATAAATTCATTTAGAGATAAATTTGGATTGCAAATTATTTTGGGGGAGGCATGGTATTTGGGGCTCGTCGTACAAGTTAAAAGGACTAAAAGAAAGAAGAAAAACATTTTTATTACAGCATATTTACATCTGTCCAAAGTACTTATTTACTCTAATACTGACTAATGTATAATACTGTACACAAAGAAAGAAGTTAAATGAGTTATAATTCAGTCGAAGTGTAGCTGGCCATATTAAAACTTACCACTGAATCTTTCTGGTATGAAATGTGATATCTGGCAATCTGGTCCAGTTCATTACATCAGGTCATTTGTATGTTCTTATTACCATTTTGATAGCATAGCCCATTTTATAACCCATACATTTTACAATGGAACTATGATGCATGTATTTTCAAAAGTATAGACTTACATGAAGCTATGAGGTCAAAAGAGATGAATGTCCGTAGTACCATATAGACTCAACAAATAAAAGTGTCCAAGGCTCTGAGTGAGATTTATGAATATTGTGTAAGATTAGGCCAACATGTGGTTTTGATAAAAATAATCTGTTCTTAAATTAGAATTACAGTCGTTAAGTACAGTGTTGAAAATGGCAGATAGATTTTAGCTATCTTTGCTCACTAGGGAAAATGGAAAAATGTTTAGTTTGGTCAGATTTTCACTTACCTTCTGAAAAATCTTACGTTTGAGAGAGCCCTTCTGAAATAAGAATCCTTAAAGACATAACCCCTTTGGCACAAGTTTTCAAGAAACTTGTTTGATGTTGTAGACAATTATATGGCACACGTACTGTTCTAGATGTTTCATGCCAATAATATGTAAGCCATACCAAGGCTACATATACATATAGAGATGTTCCTCAGCTTACAAGGGGGCTATGTACAGAGACACCCATAAAAAATTGAAAATGCATTTAATACCCCTAAACTATCAAATATCATAGCTTACCTTAAGCTTATTTAAACATACTCAGAACACTTACATTTGCCTGCATTTGGGCAAAATCATCTTAAGCAAAGCCTATTTTATAACAAAGTATCAAGTATCACATGCAATTTATTAAATATTACACTAAAAAAAAGAAGAATGTTTATATATAGAATGGTTGTAAGAATATCAAATGTTCACCCCTGTAATCTTCTAGCTGACTGAGAGCTGTGGCTCACTGCCCCTGCTCAACATCACAAGACGGCACCATACCACATGTCACTGGCCCTTTTTATAAAGACCCAAATTCAAAGTTCAAAGTTCAGATTCACTGAATCACTTTCACTTTCACATCATTGCCATATATTTCATAAGTTGAATCATTGTAAATCAGGAGCCATCTGATTTGAAAGTTAAATCACAGTCACCCATATACACACAAAAAAAGGCCTTCATGTAGGGCCATCTATGTATCTCTAAACAACATAGCATGACATATAAACGGCACTAAATGGATGCGAAGGGGACAATTGCTTTGCATCAGTACTCTGAGCAGTAACATACATGGCCTTACTCACCTAGCAGAACTCCAGAGCTAGCTGATGGCAAGGAATTTTACAAATGTTTGCTGAACAGCTTAAGCACTATTATTTTTAACTTAGTGTGCATATCTGTTTTCTCAAGATATGTTAATTTATTTTATTAACTTATTACAAAACCAAATAATTTCCTCTTATTTAAGTGGCAGGTAAATAGAATTCTCTTTAATTTAAATCAAATGGCTTTTTAGGGAAAATATACTAAAAATTCTGAAACTTGTATTGCTTATGAATCTTTTATTGGAATCCTTATCAAGTTGTATTTTTCAAGTTTTTCCTAAATAATCTTCAATGAATTGAAAATAGTTTTTGGATTTTATTCAAGGCTATTAACACACAATTTCACTTTGTAAAATATAGTGCTAAACGTTCAACCAAAACGTTGTGTCTTTTTTTTTCCACTACCACATCCTCCATCTACGGACTGGATTCTCTCCCCAACTAGCACATATATACCATTGTCTATCTTTAGGATAAGTAAGGGTCATCTTTTGTCTTTATTCTATTCCTCGTATGCTTCTGAACTTGTTGAATTTTAATACAGTCACACCATAAGCATCACATATTTGATTCCCCTTTAAATAGTAAACAGTGCACAACCAGAGCATACCTTCAAAGCTATCATTATACTTACTCTGATATATTATTTTTGTATTTTTGTAAATTAAAATATTTAAATTATAGAACAAGAGTTTCAGGTGGTAGGTGTTGTAAGTTTTACCCAAACTGACTTTTGTCAAACTTGTTTTGGTCATCATATATGTTAAGTAGTTTTCTCAGGTTTATTTTTAGAATATCCTTGTATAATGAATATTTACACTGATATCTAGTATAAAAATCTTGGAATTAATTTTAGAAACATTAAGATATTGAAAATCAATCTACTTCTTTAATTCATTAAAAACATTTTTGGCTTGTTTCCAATACTTTCTTACTGGTTAAAAAAATGAATTTGAAGTAGTCTGAATTTCATTATTATATGGCACTTTCCCTTTGATGAATACAAAGACAATATTTTATATTAGCTATCTGAGAAGAATTTATTTTTTTAATTTTATTTTTTTGTAAGAGAGAGAGTGATAGAGACCACAAGCAGGGGGAACAGCAGGGTGAGGGAGAAGCAAACTCCCGGCTAAGCAGGGAATCTGTTGCAGAACTGAGTCCCAGGACCCTAAGATCATGACCTGAGCTAAAGGCTGAGGCGTTTAACTGACTGAGCCACCCAGGTGTTCCAATCTGAGAAGAGTTCTGTATGTTATCCTATAAATATGCAGTTTAAAGTCTGGGTAATTAACTTAATTTTTTAGTGGCTATGTTCCAGGCAGAGAGTAAGAAAGAAATATTAAATCAACCATATTCTATGCATTCTAAATGAAAATAATTAATCAATCATAATAAATCCTTCTATTGATGGAATATCAACTTATAAGCTTTCCTCCATATGAACAATGCCAAATACCAGAATAAAGGGTCATCTAATACAAATAAAGGATAGAATTAAAGAATTCTGGTAAGCCATTTAATTTTGAAAAATGGAGCTATCTTGTTGCTGAGTTGTGGTTTTCAGTTACATAATATCTGATAAGTGTAGAAGTAAGGTGAGTGTTACGCGAGATGAGAAATGGTATATAATTAAGATATTTTTAAAAGTACATATAAATACAAATTTGTAAACATAGCATTATGGAGGAATAAAAATAAATGATAGCTACACCCTCTAACGTCAATAAATCTTGGAAAGTTAATAGAGAAGTAAAACAAGGACAGTGCAAAAAGTATGGTACATTTTTATGAAGTTCAAACAAATTCTGTGAAACCGTAGATGCACTTAAAGATACTATTATGTATCAACTATTGTAAAAACTAAGCAAGGAAATAGCAAACATAAAATAACCAAAGCATACAAACTTGGGTAGATACAATAGGTGTGATCATTTTCTACTTCATAAAGAGATGAGTTAATAAATAAATAAAAATAAGTAGACTTTTTAGAAGTTAATAAAACTGTGCCTGTTATTATCTTAGCTATATAAAATATATGGTTTTCTAACAAAAACGCTTATCTTAAAAATATTTAAAAATAAATTTCAGGCTAATCATAAGGTTCTATTTACCCTCCCACTGAAGGAAAAGCTGGTTGTTATAGTTGTAGTTGTTTGTTTGTTTTAGTCTCCTCCTAGTTTTTATTATTATAATGTGGAATGAGGAATGTTAGATTGAAAAGTGAATTATTTTATAGACAAAAATCATTACTTGATTCACCTCCTGGTACAGCAGATGGAACTCCTGAAAACATGCCCTTTTGCCTTATGGAAGAGTAACAGATATGCTTACTTGTGAAACATACTTGGTGGTGGCCCTATATAGTGACACCATAGTAAACATTTTGAATATTTGCAATTACTTTTTATAGTCATAGGGCTCCAAAAGGCACTGCTGGTATCTTAGCAGGTATTTCAATAAAGCTAAAAGTTGCCTGAATGTTTAAAAATATTAACAAGGCACAAAACATGGCAGAAGTATTGTCCTCAGATATTATTTTTTTCCATATGCTCCTGATTCCAGACATGAAAGTTATTTTTTTAAATTTTTTTATAAAAGATTTTATTTATTTCTTTGTCAGAGATCACAAGTAGGCAGGGTCAGGCAGAGTGAGAGGGGGGAAGCAGGCTCCCTGTTGAGGTGAGAGCCCGATGTGGGACTTGATCCAAGGATTCTGGGATCATGACCTGAGCCGAAGGCAGAGGCTTTAACCCACTGAGCCACCCAGGCGCCCAACAAGTATTTTTGATAGATAAATACAATGTATTTTCCAGTTATAAGAAGAATGGTTCTGCTATTTTTAATCTTTTTAAAAAATTACATAATTATTTTAAAATAAAATTTTATTTTTTAAAGTTTTACTTTTCTTTACCTTTTTTAAAAATATTTATTTATTTATTTGACAGACAGAGATCACAAGTAGGCAGAAAGGCAGGCAGAGAGAGAGAGAGAGAGAGAGGGAAGCAGGCTTCCTGCGGAGCAGGGAGCCCGATTCAGGGCTCGATCCCAGGACCCTGAGATCATGACCCAAGCCAAAGGCAGCATCCCAAACCACTGAGCCACCCAGGCACCCCAATTTTATACTTTTCAATATACTACTTAGAATATAAAACCTAATCTATTTGGTAAGAAGTTTACCGATTAAAAAATGGTAATTTTCTCATTGTGTCTTCCCCTCTCATTGCTTTATTTTGATTAAAAAATTTCACAATAGGGGCGCCTGGGTGGCTCAGTGGGTTAAGCCGCTGCCTTCGGCTCAGGTCATGATCTCAGGGTCCTGGGATCGAGTCCCGCATCGGGCTCTCTGCTCAGCAGGGAGCCTGCTTCCCTCTCTCTCTCTCTGCCTGCCTCTCCATCTACTTGTGATTTCTCTCTGTCAAATAAATAAATAAAATCTTTAAAAAAAAAAAAAAAAAAAATTTCACAATAAACATAACTGATGCTTTCCTTTTGATAGTCCCTCTGTTGGTCATATTGTATATGAGCCATGACAATTAATTTACAAAATTTATTGATGTTTGTTGATATGTTTTATCATAACTAATTTTCCCTCCCTTATCTAGATTCCCCAGCTTTCAGACAGGTGGACACTTCAATAAACCATACCCAAGGGATGTATCAAGTACTTCTTAGACATTCTCTCAGATCCTTGAGGTCTCATTTTGCTTAATATTAACAAACTTATTTTAAAGTTTATATGGAGAGGCAAAGACTCACAATAGTCAACATAGTGTTGAAGGAGAACAAAGACTGAGGACTGACTTCAAAGTTTACCATAACGACGGGGCACCTGTGTGGCTCAGTGGGTTAAGCCTATACCTTTGGGTCAGGTCATGATCCCAGGGGCCTGGAATCGAGTCCCATATTGGGCTCTCTGCTCAGCAGGGAGCCTGCTTCTCCTCATCTCTCTCTCTGTCTGTGTCTCTGCCAATTTCTGATCTCTCTCTGTCAAATAAATAAATAAAATCTTTTTTAAAAAGTTTACCATAATGATAATTGTATGCAAGATATTGTAATACCTCAGAAAGACTAGATTTAAGGAACTGAATATATATTATCAATTATATTTATTATTTAATATAAAAGCAAAGCAATACAAGAGAGCAAAATACAACCTTTTAAACAAATGGTTCTGGAGTAATGGTGAAGCTAAATGTAAATATATAAAATAAAAATAAAATAAAATAATAAAATAAAAAAATCCAGGCAGATATCATACACTATTCACAAAAATTAACTCAGATTGGATTATAAACCTAAACATGAAACATGTAGAAGGTAATATAGAAGAAAATTTAAATGACCTTGGTTTTGGAAATAACTTTAGCTACAAAAGCACAAGCACTGAATTTAAAAATGTCTACTCTGTGAAACAATGCCAAGAGAATGAAAAGGCAAAGCACAGACTATGAGAAAAAATTTGCAAAATACACATCTGGCAAAGGACTGTTAATCAAAAAGACACAAAGACCCCTTAAAACTCAACAATGGGGGAAGAACCTAATTAAAAATGAGCCAAAGACCTTAGCAGATACCTCACAAAAGAAAATATTACAGATGGCAAATAAGCATATAAAAAGATGCTTCACATCATATGTCATCAGGAAAATGCAAATTAAAACAAAAATAGAGACACAAGTACATACCCAAAATCCAGAACACTGACAACAGAACACGAAATGTTGGTGAGGATGTGGAGCAACAGGAATGTTCTTCCATGTCTATTGAGAATAAAGAATAGAAAGCAACTTGGCAGTTTCTTACAAAACTAAACATATTCTTGCCAGATGATTCAGCAGTAGCAGTTCTTGGTATTTATCCAAAGAAGATGAAATCTATACCCACAAAGATGTCTATAGTAGTTTTATTCATTACTGACAAAAGCTTGGAAGCAACCAAGATATCCTTCCATAGGTTAAAGGTCAAATAAAGTGTAGTACATGCAAACAATGGAATCTTATTTAATGCTAGAGAAATGAATTACCACGCCATGAAAAGATATGGATATAAATATTTAATAAATATTTGATATTAGGCTTCTACCAGTCTATCAATAGTAGTAGTATATTTTAACAGTGAATGCTCAGCATTCAAGAATTTACCTAATAAAATATTTGGGGTTCCATATTTTAAATACTTCAACCTCTATGATTATATTCCTAATAATTTTGAATTGGGGTAAATAAACCTTAATTTTTTGTAACTTGTTTCTTATTGCGAAAGAGCTCAATGAAATTTTAGAAAATAAAAATTTATTTATTTTTTTTTAATTTTTTAATTTTTTTAATTTTTATTTTTTATAAACATATATTTTTATCAGTTTAGTTTACTATTGCCAAATAATTTAAAACTTTACCTTATATTCAAATACATATATTTTTCTAAATTGATTTATAGGCTACTAAAACCAAAAACTTTTAGTTATACTAGATTTCATATCATGCACTCAATGCCAGAAAGCCATCTGGCGATGACTTGTCTTAAATAGAGTTAAGATGAGTGTTATTACAATGAAAGATGGAAACAAAGATAGTTTAACAATTGAGTGTTACATAACTTTTCTGTTTTGATCAAGTTACTAATCTACAAAAGGCTTTTATCGGTGACACACTTGGGAATTTAACAAAACTTTTAAACTAGCATGTGCGACTCATTCCTAGAAAACAACACAATCAATAACACTTTCTTTAGATGAAATCATGACTGTTTCTCCTTTTGAATAAAAAGGTAGCAACCCCAATAAGTTTATTGAACATGAAAAGTTGAAATGCTATAATGCTCCTAAGGAATTAAATGATCCAGTCATGAATTACAAAAAAAGGATATAAATTACCAACGTTTTTGTATAATTGTAATGTACAACTGCCCGTTATTGTTCAATAGTGTAGGCTTGTACAAGAACTCTATAAAAGAACTCCACTTCTAAACCGTGGAAAATATGTTCCCTTTCCCCCTATATACAACTATTAAGCCATTCATTTAGCTTTTAAAATATCCACTTAATACAGGCTTTTTACTCATTTGAACAGGCAGCAGGGCTCTATTCTTATTGCTTACATCTGAAGGATAGACTTCTAGCATAAGAGGTAAAGCCCGTAAAGGAGCCAAATAATAACAACAAAGTACAGTTTAATGATCCCTTACAATCTGCCAGCTACCTTTCTGAGACTACTTCAATTAATAAAACATATAAAATACCTGACCACAAAGAGCTTGCATTCTTTTGAAATATAATAGTGAAATAAACCAATAATAGAGGGGCACCTCGGTGGCTCAGTCCATCGAGTGACTGCCTTTGGCTTGGTTCATGATCTCAGGGTCCTGGGATGTAACTCCCCAGCAGGCTGTCTAGGCAGTGGGGTGTTTTCTTCTTCCTCTGCGCCCCCTCCCAATTCTCTTTCTCTCTGTCTCCAATAAGGAAATAAACCAGTAATAGAATAATCATTGATGGTTTATGGTGATAAGTGTTACAAAGAAATACAAGAAAGGTAAAAGCCATTGGAGAATGCTGGGATGAAAGTTAATTTTATTTTGTGTTGCGTGGTTATATCTCATTTATGACATGTTATTTGCAGAAAGACCCAGGAAGTGAAGGAGATATGTCACCAAAAGGATATGGATGGCTTATAAGCACATGACAAATTTCTCAACATTTAGACATTAAAGAAATACAAATTAAAATCATAATGAGACATGCTTACATATCTATTAGAATGGCTAAAATTATAAAGGCTAATTGTACTTCGTCTGAGCTAGATTGAGAAGCAACAAAAAATCTAAACTGTTGTTGGCATATATCATGATACCATCACTTTGGAAAATAGTTTGAAAATTTTTTAAATGCAAAATATGTTGCAGTTACACAAATAGCCATTTTACTTCTAGGCATTTAATCAAGAGAAACAAACGCTATGTTCGTACAAGGACTTGTATATGAATTTCGTAGCAGCTTTATTTTAAGAATTGAAAACAGTGGAAATGTTCATCAATGTCCATCAATAGAGCAAAGACAAATTATGATCTATTCATTAAAAAGATTACTATTCAACATCAAAATGAACTATTTACAATTGGAGATTCTCAAAGTAATGATGCTGAGAAAAGAAAACCCGGCAATGAATAGTATATACTGTGTGATTCCATGACTATAAAAAAATCTAAAAAAAAAAAAAAACCTTGAAAATACAATTTTATATATAGTCACAGTCATCAAATATATTGGTGTGATTTTAGTGCCTTCTTCTGTGCTCCCATAGCTTCCTACACTTGGATCTCTGAGCATTTGTTACACCATGTGAAATACGAACTCTTTTTCTTTATTCTGTCTTACAGGAAAAAGAATCCTTGAAATTTTATGGACATTTGAACTCTTAGTTATTAGCAGAAATTCTATCACACAGTAAATTTCCAAATATAAAAGCCAGAGTTTTACAATGACTTCTAATCTTTTACATGATCTAGCCACTCATGTGACCTCTGTGACCTCTTTCCCTGCTACTCTTCAGTCCCTCACAGTGGCCTCCTTGCTATTCCTCAGATATGCCAGGCATGATCCAACCTTATGGCCTTCAAGATAGCCAATTCCTTTGCCTGGAGTGATCTTATTGCTGATAGTTCTGGGCAAATTCATCACCTTTCCATACGTTTGTTCAGTTGTCAGCTTCATTGTAACTACCCTGATCTTCCTATTAAAATTCTTACCTCCCCATCCCCTGCCTAGGAACCTTGATTTTTCTCACCCTGATCTAATTTTTATTTTTCCCCATTGTACTCATCATTTTTGAATACACTATGCAACTTTTATCAAGGTTTATAGCTTTTAATTGTCTCACCCTTTAAAAGAAAAGTTCTACAAAGCCATGTATTTCATTTACCAGTGTAGTCTGAAGTAATATCTGCCATATAATAGGTTCAGTAGACTATTGGTAAATTTCAGAAAAAATTAATGTTGAGAGTATACTGAATTTCATAAGTCATTTCAATATTTTTTCCAAAAAATAAACTATGTAAAACATATTTTAAATTTACTTTCAAAATATTTTTTTTAAGATTTTATTTATTCTACAGAGAGAGATCACAAGTAGGCAGAGAGGCAGGCAGAGAGAGAGAGAGGAGGAAGCAGGCTCCCCAACAAGGAGAGAGCCCGATGCGGGGCTCGATCCCAGGACCCTGGGATCATGACCTGAGCCGAAGGCAGAGGCTTTAACCCTATGAGCCACCCAGGCGCCCCACTTTCAAAATATTTTATAGCATATAATGGACAATATACATAAGCCTTAAAGAAACAATCATATAAATAACCATTTCATACCTACTTAAAAATTGCATAATACCACACTCGTAGATCCTCTCTGAATGCTCTAAAATAACCCTTCAAAGGAAAAACATTTTTAAAAATAACAGATTTTTTGGCAAAGAATTTAATAAAATAAAAGTTTCATTCATCTATATAGATCATAATAAATGTTTTTAATAGGCATGAAATTATAACTCTGAAGTGTGCTAAAATGAAACCACCTGCTAAGGGTGAGAGAACAAAAATAAACATCATTTTTCCAAATAAGAGGAATTTATTACCTTTGAATCAAAGCATGTGTATTTGTTCAAACTGGCAATAAATGAATCCATACACAATCCATAGAATGTCATATTTTAGATGTCTAAAAGACTTCAAAGTAAAGAGTATACATTTTTTAAATGCTACATAATAAGAAGATGACAAGATGTGACAAATAGCATTTTAAAAGCTCTACTCATAATGGAACAGAAGGTGTCATTTCCCTATAATTTTATATATGTCATTAATTTACTGTATCTGGATACAACATATTACCAAACAGATGTTCATCAAAGTCTAAATCATTTTTAATGGAACATAATATTTTGAACCTACATCTATTAATAATTTTTTCGATCTAACATTTATAGTCTCGCTAAACATTTTATCCATTGTTGACAAAATTTAAAAAAATAGGATAAAAAGTCGTGTTCGGAAAAGTAGATTTTCTTTGAAGTTTGCATTTAAATGAAAATATTGCTGATATTTTAAAACTTTAAATGTAATTTTATATATATCTGACCTATCAGATAATATAAAATTTTTGGAGAAAATATGACATATTTTTTTTGATCTTGGTTGAAGGTATTAATAAAGAGCAACTGTTTGTATTATTTGTAATGTGATATCTTAGTTAATAAACATGAATAACTGGTATAAAATATGTTTTTTTTAAAATTTTATTTATTTCCTTGACAGAGATCACAGGAAGGCAGAGAGGCAGGCAGAGAGAGAGGAATGGAAGCAGGCTCCCTGCTGAGAAGAGAGCCCACTGTGGGACTCAATCCCAGGTACCTGGTATCATAACCTGAGCCGAAGGCAGAGATTTTAACCCACTGAGCCACCCAGGCGCTCTAAAATATGTTCTTTTTTTATATAGAATTATAGTTCTTGCAAAAATACGGAACTAGCTGGAACTGAATGCCTCCTTCAAAGCAGCTCTGGAGAAATTATGCAAGTGTAATGTAGAACTATTTCGGATATGAACCAAAAACAAAGAAATGATGATAAATTCCTTAAAAGACTCAAAGTTGTTCTTGACTGGTATGTTTCAAGCTCTATTCCTGGTTTGAGGACAGTTTTTAACAGGCCTGTCACTGTAGAAATCAGCTGGATGTCTAGAGGCTATCAGAACTGTGCAAAATCCTTGAAGGGGTAAAGACTTGAAAATTCTTTAGAGAGATTAGCTCCCTAAGGCATTATTCATCCACACATTTTCCTCCAAGCAATTAAGGCTGATGGATGAGGGGCACCTGAGGGGCTCTCTCATCACCTGGGTGGTGGGTTAAGACTCTGCCTTCATCTCATGTCATGGTCTCTGGGTCCTGGGATCCAGCCCCACATCGGGCTCTGCTCAAAAGGAAGCCTGCTTCCCTCCCTGCTTGCCTGCCTCTCTGCTTACTTGTAATCTCTCTCTCTCTCACTCTCTGTCCAATAAATAAATAAAATCTTAAAAAAAGGCTGATGGATGCTAAATTATGAAAACTGCTCCCTCCAAATGATGCTTCTTCATAAGGATTTAAGAATTTAAAATTAAAACTTGATCGTAGGATTTATCTTATAGAATAACATCAAGTGAAGGCAGTTATTATTAGATCTGAAGTATTTGTGATTCTGAATTCTTGGCCTCATTAGTAAATTTATTTTTAAATTCTCCCATGGAGTGGTGATTGGCCTTCAGTCTTTCATTGATGTACATCATTGGGTCAAATGAGATGTGTGTGCCCAGAACTATATATAATCTTCTTTGTATTTCACTGGAGATGGCATTTCTGAGTTTTGTTCAATTGAATTTGGACAGATGTTTTAATAGTCACTTCTAGAGTTGGCCCTGGAGAATATCTTCATTTTTTCTTTCTCTTCCCGATTCTCTGAAAAACCCTGACTAATTCACATTATCACAGTGATATCACAATTCAAGTTTTTCCAAACACTATAGCTGCAAAAAAAAAAGAAGCTACTCAGAATGTAATGCTATTGTGAATGATTGAGAAAGAAAACATTATTACAATTAAGATACCAGGTTTCAATGTATTTTATTGTTGCTTAGAAAATCTTAGCATACCCAGACTTTACAGAGATTTGATGAACCTAAGAGGAGCTGAACTCATGGACCAAAATAACTATGCACATAAAAAGTACAATTACTTACCTAAAAAAGATGATGTGGTTAACTTTATATGGCAATCCAAGTATTATTGGAACAGGAATTTAAAAAATAGCCTAGGGGCACCTAGGTATCTCAGTGGATTAAGCCACTGCCTTCAGCTCAGGTCATAATCTCAGGGTCCTGGGATCAAATCCTGCATCAGGCTCTTTGCTTAGCAGGGAGTCTGCTTCTCTCTCTCTCTCTCTGCCTGCCCTCCGTCTACTTGTGATCTTTCTCTGTCAAATAAATAAATAAATAAAATCTTAAAAAAAATGTACTTTTAAAAAATAGCTTAAAAGGGGCACCTGGTTGGCTCAGTGGGTTAAGCCGCTGCCTTCGGTTCAAGTCATGATCTCAGGGTCCTGGGATCAAGCCCCACATCAGGCTTTCTGCTCAGCAGGTAGCCTGCTTCCCTTTCTCTCTCTCTGCCCGCCTCTCTGCCTACTTGTGATTTCTCACTGTCAAATATGTAAATAAAATATTTAAAAAAATAGCTTAAAAGTATTTGATAAAATAATGATATATATATACAAAGAAAAGAAAGATACTATACTGTGAATATAAATTAAGTGAAAATTGTTGAAATAAAGAATACAATAAATGGAGACTAAGATGAATATAGCTGTAAAATGAATAAGTGAGTTGGGAAAAACAAACAAACAAACAAATTAATGACTTCTGCCCAAATGCAGCAGAAGAGAAAAAAAATAAAGAAAATATTTAAATAAGTACTGAGATAAATTTTGGAGAATTAAAGAAAGATAAAAGATACCAGACTTAAAATGATGCCAAACATGAGACATCAGAAACAAAACAAAACAAAAACCACACACACCAAAAACCACTCATATAGGGTGCCTGGGTGGCTCAGTGGGTTAAGCCGTTGCCTTCGGCTCAGGTCATGATCTCAGGGTCCTGGGATCCAGTTCCACACGGGGCTCTTTGCTTGGTGGGGAGCCTGCTTCCTCCTCTCTCTTTCTCTGCCTGCCTCTCCAACTACTTGTGATTTCTATCTGTCAAATAAATAAATAAAATCTTTAAAAAAAACACTCATATATATTATGGTGAGTTTTAAGAATATCAAAAACAGAGAAGAGCATAAATGATGCCCAAGAGAAGAACAGATCACCTAAAATGTACAAGAATAATACTGACAGCAGAATTCTCAATAGTAGTAGCATATAAAGGAGACTGCTGGGTGTTTGTATAGATGGAAAAGATATTTGAAACTAGATATTATACATCAAGCCAAATTATTGATTAAATTTGAGAGCACAGTAAAAATACAATGAAGCATGTTAGGTCTTAGAACATTTATCACACAGAGACACACATTTTAGAAAACTTCCTTGGAGGACAGCTCAATTTAGATAGAGAAAACAGAATTATGTACTCAAAGGCACATTTTGAAGGACGGATTGAATATAGTCTGCACTGCAAATATTCTTTAATCGTATGTTCTGAATTTCCTAAATTTAAGAAGTATTTGTTCAAATATTTATCTTTAAATAAACCCTAGGAGACTTTTTCTTGGATTCTGGAAAATCAGTCCATTTGGATACAAATCTTTTTGTCACTGATGGAAATTTTAAGCCCTTAACTGTGGAATGTCTAATGTATTCTTACAGCAATTGTGATTTGCCAATACATGGGTGATGTGTGTGTGTTGTGTGTGTTTATTTTTATTTTTGATGGTTTTACTCTTCTATGATATTTTTAAGTAGACATAATTTTAATAAATTATGATTTTTTGAAATTTATCTGAGGTTATATATAATAAAATGAAATTTGTGTGAACTGAAGAAGTGTGTCTCCATTTGTTTTTTTTTAAGAGTAGACTGGTCTTTAAAAATTGTCCGAAGAAGTACATTATATTCATTATTAAATTTGATAAAATAAGATAAAGTATTTATGGTCATATGGAACCATATCAAATTCTACTATTAATTCATATCAATAATTACCATAAGAGGAAAAAGGGATATTTTTCAAAATGAAAATTAGTGTATTTTTCAAAATATGATATAGTGTTATTCACTGAACAGAGGGAAGAAATGTCAAAGTTTAACACAGTTTACAGAATGTTTTAACATAAATTGAAATTTAACACTGACCAAATTTCACAGTTTTAAGTAAAATGATAGTACTTTAAATCCTTGAAAAGTGGTAAGTGACCCAAAATATTGCTGAGAAGAACAAATTTAACACTACACTAGTCTGAGATGGTTAAGTTATGGTACAACTTGCCATTGTCCTTCGTACACTCTCACGGAATATGCCTCCAAAGACAACATACAGGAGTACCTGCAGGCCCAGAGGCTCCTGACCTGGAGTACTGTTACAATATCAGCCACAATGCAGCAGAGCAACTCTCCTCCAAGGACCTGGCATCCTGTGCCTACCAGGTAGCCTGAGGCATGGAGTACCTTGCCTCCAAGAAGTGCATACACCAAAACCTGGCCATCAGGGAAGTACTGGTGACAAAGGACAACATGATGAAGATCTCAGACTTCAGCCTTGCCAGAGATATCACCACATCAGTTATATAAAAAGACAACCAACAGTGGACTGCCTGTGAAGTGGATGATCCCTAAGGCCATGTTTGGCCAGATCTACATCCACCAGAGTGACTTCTGGTCTTTTGGGGTGATCCTGTGCAAAATCTTCACTCTGGAAGCCTCCCATAACCTGGAGTGCCTGTGGAGGTGTTTTTCAAGCTGCTGAAGGAGTCATTTGATGGATAAGCCAATAAGTGCACCAGAGAGTTATACACAATAATGAGGGGTGGCTGGCATGTGGTACCTTCAAGCTGCTGGTAGAAGACCTGGATCATACTGTGGCCTTGACCTTCAACCAGGAGTACCCGGACCTGTCCTTGGCCCTGGAACAATACTGTCTATGCTTTCCCAACACCCAAAGCTCCACCTGCTCCTCAGAGAAGAATTCCACCTTCTCTCATGTGCCGTTGCCCAGGGAGGCCTATCTGCCCAGACACCCAGCCCAGCTTGCCAATGGTGGACTCAAATGACTAGTATCCCTATTACTCCTGTCCAGATTCCGTCATAACCTGTAACCCTTACCCCCCACCCTCCCTGCAAGACTCACTGCCTTCTCCTTTGCCCCTTTCCTACTGGCAGGAGCCAGCTGCCTACCTGAGGCCTTCACCCCTTGAAGTTCACCTCTCTTCCCCTTCCTCTTCCTCCTCCTTACAACCTGCTCATGAAAGAAAGGCACAGAGAGGCAGATACTTGCTCATGGCTACTTCCTTCCCTCCCATATGTTGGACCAAGACCCCTCCCTGGCATCTGGTACTGCCTGGACGTCGAGGGAGTGGGAGATGAGGCATGCCAGTGACAGCTGTCGGAGCTCTCCGGTTTTGGTTTTGTCTGCTTAGCATAACATGTAAGACTGAGTTCTGGTGGCAGGGACCTAGTCCTTGGGGCTATAGCACTAGCGAGGGAAGGTCAACTGCTCTGGGCCTTGGCTAAGAGCAACCCCTGCTCCAGAGATATGTTGCCAAGGGCTTATTAATTATGATACTAATTTGCTTTGCTGACCAAATGCCTGGTATCAACAGATGGGAAGGCAAAGACTGGAAGCAGTGTTGTGACCATGGGGTCCAGCCCCAAACTATGAAGAAAACACAAAGTGTATAAATCTGAGTAAGTATATATTTACACACCTCTTTAAATAGGTTGTTATCAAAGATTTAATCAATGGGTAATATGCTTCTCATGGCTGGGAAGCATCAGTTGCCATATTTTAAAAACAAAGGAAAGAGGTGTCTGGGTGGCTTCCTTTGTAAGTGTCCCTTCTTTTCAGGTCATGATCCCAGGGTCCTGGGATGGAGCCCCACACCTGGCTATCTGCTCAGTGGGAAACTTGCTTCTCCTTTTTCCTCTGCCCTGCTTATAGTTGCTCTTCCTGTCTCTCTGTCTGTCGAATAAATAAAATATTAAAAAAAAAGAAACAAAATGATTTTAAAAGGTCTTTTTTTTTTTAAATTTTCTAGGGGTGCCTAGATGACTCAGTTGTTTAAGCAGATATTTGCCTTTGGCTGAGGTCATGATTCCAGTGTACAGTGATCCAGCCCTGCATGGGACTACTCGCACCCCGAGGAGCTTGCTTCTTCCTCTCCCTTTGCACGTTATTCCTCCCGCTTGTGCGCTTCCTCTCTCTCTCTCTCTTGCTGTCAATAAACAAAATAAAATCTTTTACTAATTAAATTAATAAATAAACCTACTTTCAGTTTAGGTCCCTTAACAAAAATTGTTACTGCTTCATTTAAAAAAAAAACAAATAATTTAGAAAGATGCTTCCAGAGCTAAAAAGCTTTTTTTTTTTTTCCAGGATTAAATATAGAAGTGCTTTATAAAGTAATAGAAAAAATATGCTATATTAACACTAATCACACTATAACTTTGGTGGTTATATCAAGATAATGAAAAGTGAATTTAAAGCAAATTTAATTATCAGACATAAAGATCAAGGCAAAATTACAGAAGAGTAAAAGGATGAATTTATCAGGGAGTATAATAATTCTTGACTTTTAATACTTAATAACAGATTTGGGGATATATAGGGAAAAACTAAGAACAAAAATCATAACTTCTACCTTAGAAGAGAAATGGAAAAAAGTTTCAACACCTTTATTTTGAGATTATATAGACAAATGGTCATCAAATTGGTAAGATATGTAAGACTTGAACAAAATTATCAACTAATAAGTTATGCTTGATATTACAGAACACTCCCAACAAGCGCAGACTACATATATCTTAAGCCTTGATTTTCTTTTCAAAGGTCAACATTGATAATGTTCTGGTCATACCTCCGTGTACCAAGAAAGAAGTAGCATATTTCTTGAAAGACACAGCTATCAAAGCTCCATTGAGAAACCGTAAAGATGGAGAAGGGATTTGCAAATTATATATCTGATAATGGACATCAACTCTGATTATTAAATTTGAATAAAAATAAAAAACCTTTAAAACCAAACAGAGTATCCAATTTTACATATGAAGAAAATTATTGAAGAGACATGTCACCAAAAGGATATGGATGGCTTATAAGCACATGACAAATTTCTCAACATTTAGACATTAAAGAAATACAAATTAAAATCATAATGAGACATGCTTACATATCTATTAGAATGGCTAAAATTATAAAGGCTAATTTACTTCGTCTGAGCTAGATTGAGAAGCAACAAAAAATCTAAACTGTTGTTGGCATATATCATGATACCACCACTTTGGAAAATAGTTTGAAAATTTTTTAAATGCAAAATATGTTGCAGTTACACCAATAGCCATTTTACTTCTAGGCATTTAACCAAGAGAAACAAAGCTATGTTCGTACAAGGAATTGTATATGAATTTCATAGCAGCTTTATTTTTAAGAATTGAAAACAGTAGAAATGTTCATCAATGTCCATCAATAGAGCAAAGACAAATTATGATCTATTCATTAAAGAGATTACTATTCAACATCAAAATGAACTATTTACAATTGGAGATTCTCAAAGTAATGATGCTGAGAAAAGAAAAGCCAGGCAATGAATAGAATATACTGTGTGATTCCATGACTATAAAAACAATCTAGAAAATACAAATTTATATAAAGTCACAGTCATCAAATATATTGGTGTGATTTTAGTGCCTTCTTCTGTGCTCCCATAGCTTCCTACACTTGGATCTCCAAGCATTTGTTACACCATGTGAAAATATGAACTCTTTTTCTTTATTCTGTCTTACCAGAATAAGAATCCTTGAAATTTTATGGACATTTGAACTCTCAGTTATTAGCAGAAATTCTATCACACAGTAAGTTTTCAAATATAAAGCCAGCGTTTTACAATGACTTCTAAGCTTTTACATGATCTAGCCACTCATTTAACCTTTGTGACCTCTTTCCCTGCTACTCTTCAGTCCCTCACAGTGGCCTCCTTGCTATTCCTCAGATATGCCAGGCACGATCCAACCTTATGGCCTTCAAGATAGCCAATTCCTTTGTCTGGAGTGACCTTATTGCTGATAGTTCTGGGCAAATTCATCGCCTTTCCATACGTTTGTTCAATTGTCAGCTTCATTGTAACTAACCTGATCTTCCTATTAAAATTCTTACCTCCCCATCCCCTGCCTAGCAACCTTGATTTTTCTCACCCTGATCTAATTTTTCTTTTTCCCCATTGCACTCATCATTTTTGAATGCACTATGCAATTTTTATTCAGGTTTATAGCTTTTAATTGTCTCACCCATTAAAATAAACGTTCTACAAAGCCAAGTATTTCATTTACCAGTGTAGTCTGAAGTAATATCTGCCATATAATAGACAGTAGACAATTGGTAAATTTCAGAATAAATTAATGATGAGAGTATACTGAATTTCATAAGTCATTTCAATATTTTTTCCAAAAAATAAACTATGTAAAACATACCTTAAATTTACTTTCAAAATATTTTGTAGCATATAATGAACAAAATAAGAGAAAATAAGACAAAAAAACCCAAAATAAGCAAAAGCCTCAAAGAAACAATCATATGAATAACCATTTCAAACCTACTTAAAAATTGCATAATACCACACTCCTAGATCCTCTCTGAATGCTCTAAAATAACCCTTCAAAAGAAATACATTTTTTAAAATTACAGAGTTTTTGGCAAATAATTTAATAAAATAAAAGTTTCATTCATCTATGTAGATCATAATAAATGTTTTTAATAGGCATGAAATTATAACTCTGAAGTGTGCTAAAATGAAACCACCTGCTAAGGGTGAGAGAACAAAAATAAACATCATTTTTCCAAATAAGAGGAATTTATTACCTTTGAATCAAAGCATGTGGATTTGTTCAAAGTGGCATTAAAGGAATATGGAACACAATCCATAGAAAGTCATATTTTAGATTTCTAAAAGACTTCAAAGTGAAGAGTATACATTTTTTAAATGCTACATAATGCTACATAATGAGAAGATGACAGGTTGTGACAAATAGCATTTTAAAAGCTCTACTCATAATGGAATGGAAGGTGTCATTTCTCTATAATTTTATATATGTGATTAATTAACTATATTTGGATACAACACATTACCAAACAGATGTTCATCAAAGACTAAATCATTTTTAATGGAACATAATAATTTGAACCTACATCTATTAATCATTTTTTTCAATCTAACATTTATAGTCTCGCTAAACAATTTATCAGATATTGACAAATTTAAAAAAAATATAGGATAAAAAGTCGTGTTTGGAAAAGTAGATTTTCTTGAAATTTGCATTTAAATGAAAATATTTGCTGATATTTTTAAGACTTTAAATGTTATTTTTTATATATCTGACCTATCAGATGATATAAAATTTTTGGAGAAAATATGACATATTTTTTTATCTTGTTGAAGGTATTAATAAAGATCAACTGCTTCAATTATTTGTATTGTGATATCTTAGTTAATAAACATGAATAACTGGTATAAAATATGTTTTTTTTAAATTTTATTTATTTACTTGACAGAGATCCCAGGAAGGCAGAGGGGCAGGCAGAGAGAGAGGAATGGAAGCAGGCTCCCTGCTGAGCAGAGAGCCCACTGTGGGACTCAATCCCAGGAACCTGGAATCATAACAAAGAAATGATGATAAATTCCTTAAAAGACTCAAAATTGCTCTACTGGTATGTTTCAAGCTTTATTCCTGGTTTGCGGACAGTTTTTAACAGGCTTGTCACTGTAGAAATCAGCTGGATGTTTAGAGGCTATCAGAACTGTGCAAAAACCTTGAAGGGGTAAAGATTGAAAATCCTTTAGAGAGATTAGCTCCTTAAGGCATTATTGATCCACACATTTTCCTCCAAACAATTAAGTCGGATGGATGAGGGGCACCTGAGGGGCTCTCTCATCATGTGGGTGGTGGGTTAAGCCTCTGCCTTCATCTCAAGTCATGGTCTCTGGGTCCTGGGATCCAGCCCCACATCGGGCTCTGCTCAAAAGGAAGCCTGCTTCCCTCCCTGCTTGCCTGCCTCTCTGCTTACCTGTAATCTCCCTCTCTCTCTCTCTCTCTGTGTCCAATAAATAAATAAAATCTAAAAAAAAAGGCTGATGGATGCTAAATTATGAAAACTGTTCCCTCCAAATGATGCTTCTTCATAAGGTTTTAAGAATTTAAAATTGTAAGAATTTAAAATTGAAACTTGATCGTAGGATTAATCTTATACAATAACAATAAGTGATGGCAGTTATTAGTTCTGAAGTATTTGTGATTCTGAATTCTTGGCCTCATTAATAAATTTATTTTTAAGAAATTATTTAATATATAATAATATTTATAATATATATTATAGATAATATATATAATAAATTCATTCATTCATTATTTATTTATTTATTATTTATTATTATTATTTATTCATTTATTAACTCAAACACAAGAAAATGAATGACCTGATTGAAAAATTGGCAAGGACTGGAACAGACACCTCACTTAAGAAGATATTGAGATGGCAATAATGATATGAACAGATGCTGTGATGATCACAGCATGTCTAATTAAGGAATTGTAAATTAAAAGAACATGAGGGGCGCCTGGACAGCTCAGTGGGTTAAGCCGCTGCCTTTGGATCAGGTCATGATCTCAGGGTCCTGGGAACGAGTTTCACGTTGGGCTCTCTGCTCAGCAGGAGCCTGCTTCCCTTTCTCTCTCTCTCTGACTGCCTCTCTGTCTTCTTCTGATCTCTCTCTGTCAAATAAATAAATAAAATCTTTTTAAAAAATAAATAAATATATAAGACAATGATATATCACTACACATCTATTAGAATGGCTAAAATCCAAAATACTGACAACATTAAATCCTTTTGACGATGAGGAACAAGAGAAACTCTCATTCATTCTGGTGAGAACACCAAAATGGTGCTACCACTTTGGAAGACAGTTGGGCAGTTTCTTACAAAACTAAACATATTTTTACCATATGATCCAGCAATCGTGCTCCTTGGTACTCACCCAAAAGAGCGACAACTTTGTGTACACAGATTCCTGCATGTAAACCTGTGTTTGTAACAGCTTTACCCATATGTGCCAAGAGTTGGAAGTAACCAAGATGTCCTTCAGGAGGAGAATGGATAGATAAACTGTGGTCCATTGAAACAATGGGATATGATTCAGCGATAAAGAGAAATGGCTATCAAGCAATGAAAAGAAAAGGAACAAACTTAAAATCCGTCATAATAAGAGAAAGAAGTCAATTTGAAAAAGCTTCATGTTGCAAGGATCCAACTATATGACCTTCTAGAAAAGGCAGAACTATGCAAATGGCATAAAGGTCAGCGGTTTGTAGCAGTTAGGAGAGGAGGAACAGTCAGAGCACAGAGGATTTTTAGGCCAGTGAAAATGTTCTGTATGATATGTATGATATTTTAGATATATATCACTACACAGTTGTCCAAATGCATAAGATACTATACCAAGAGTGAACTCTATGAGAAAAGGTTTTTTTAAGATTTTATTTATTTATTTGACAGGCATCAAAGCAGGCAGAGAGGCAGGTGGGGAAAGCAGGGATTGGGGGAAAGCAGGCTCCCTGCCAAGCAGAGAGTCTGGTCTGGGGCTCGATCCCAGAACCGTGAGATTATGACCTGAGCCGAAGGCAGAAGCCTTAACCCACTGAGCCACCCTGGTGCCCCACCAAGAGTGAACTCTAATGTAAACTGTGGACTTTGGTGTGATAATTATGTGTCAGTGTAGGGTCAGTGAGCGTGAAAAATTATCACCGTGGTACAGGATGTTGATAATGGGGAAGGCTGTGTGTATGTGGGGAAAGGGAATTTTACTTTAATCCCCAAACTACTCTAAAAAATGCAGTCTGTTAAAAAAAAACTTTATAATGCAATATAATACAAAACAAGAATGCATATCAAGAGAGAAATAATGTTTAAAGGGAACAAAGAACTTCTGTTATGTGTACCTAGGGATTTTGATTGCACATTTGTAGGAAGTTCACATTGTCATTAGCAATTGTTTATCTGTGAAGTAGAAGTAACATAAAGAGTGTTGAAAACTCAAAAACGCAACACTAAAAAAATGCCATCTATGGGCTCTTAAAAAATGGAACAAAATTTGCTTGGCTTTTTAAGCGTTGTGGGGAATGAAGGGACAGAATTTAAATTCAGCTTCATAAAAGATTGGATAATATGTTTCTACAAAGAAGGCTCTTCTGAGTAACATAGAAATGAACATGGTAGCTGAAAGTGGAAAAAAGCTTACATCTCTTGTGAGCTCACGTTCTCTACAACCCTGTCACTTAGTGTAGATAGTAACTGTTCGATGAATAGCAAATGGTAGTCTTTCAGATCCCCGGGATTTACACTAAGAATCGTGAATGGATTTTTAAAAAAATATGTAAAGATTGTCTACAGTGCAAGTACCTGGAAATAAATGACATTTTGGAGAGAATATTTTAATCAGCAGAGAAGGTAAAAATGAAAAAAGTTCCACGATCAGAGTAAACATATGGGATTAAAAAATAAAAGATAAAAAAATTTTTTTTAAAGGACTTTTTCTTTAAAGGACTTTACACAAAAGTCCTTTTTAAGAGACAGTTGGCTGTTTAAACCAAAAGTACAACTCACTAAGAGAATCACCGCATTATTTATTGGGGTAGAAAGACCTGGAATGTGGAAAGGCCCATTCTCCGGAGGAAAAAAATAGAATCACTAACAGGCCTCGTGCCTTGCACAGCCAGTGGCTAGAATCCCTGCCTCATGAGACCCTGTGCTAGAAGGCCGCTAGAACCATCTAGAACTACGTTAGTCTTTCTTGGAAGCCAACAAGTGTTTGCCCAGTTAAGGGCACAGTAACAATAAGTCACGTTAAGTTATAATGATTATAGATATCTTTAAAAGCCTTGTCAAGTTCCTTTTTGAGTAACCCTCACCCCACCCTTAGAGAAATTTATGTGTGGTTCACCTCTTTGAAATACCTCATTGTTGTTCCACATTTACAATAGCCAAAAGAAAAAAAAAAAAGCTTTTTATTAACAAAGTGTTCAGAAGTCGGCGCCACTGTAAACAATGAGAGTTTCTGATGCCTGGACAGTTTTGTTGCAGAAACAGCTGAAAGCACTCAGGTGAGAGAGAGCCAAAGGCTGGAGGGATTTTTAAAATTATAAAAAGCAAAGCAAAAATCAAAACCAATGGCCAAGATTTCAAGATTGCTACTAAAGGTATGACATTCTCCTAAGACATGCCAGTGAGTTGATCAATATATTCATATATTTATATTTGAATAAGAAGGAACTATTTGATGCAGCAAATTCACGTTGATTAAAAATTACCAGATATGGGGGCTCCTGGGTGGCTCAGTGGTTTAGGCCTCTGCCTTCGGCTCAGGTCATGATCTCAGGGTCCTGC